>NC_090761.1:28597403-28602403 GCF_036898095.1 Palaemon carinicauda
GTGAGGTTGCAGCGACAAAAGAAAATAACGAGTATGAACGGGACTCGAACCCCAGTCTGGCGTTCACCAATCAGGGACATCACCACATCGGCCACTACAACCCAATTAGCTCAATTAGTAAGGAGAATAATGACAAACTCGAACTTCCTCATTCTTGTTTTCCTGAGACTAAACTAATTAGTTTAGCTTTTCAATCTCATGAAATTAAAGCTTTGTTGATGGACCTTGATGCTTATGAAGGTCTTATTCTTGATAAAGATATCAATCTCTGGTATCGTCGTTCAATAAGTTCGTTATGCATGTTGCATAAGATTTTCCATAATTCTGACCATCCTTTGCATTCAGACCTTCCTGAACAGTACCATCCTGTTCGTAATACTAGGTATGCAGTTAATTCTAATCTAAGTCATGCCTTCTCCATCATGAGGTTCAATACTAAACAGTATCCTAGAAGTTGTATTCCAGCTGTGACCAAGTTGTGGAAAGCTCTTCCTAATCGGGTAGTTGAACTTCAAAAGTTCAAACTTGCAGCAAATGTTTTTTTACACTGAACAGGCTGACATTAGTCTCCTTTTATAGTCTATATATAAAAGATTGGTTTGAGTTTTGTTACTGTTCTTATAATATTTTATTTTAATTGTTCATTACTTCTCCTTTGGTTCATTTATTTCCCTGTTTCCTTTCCTCACTGGGCTTTTTTTCCTGTTGCAGCTCTTGGGCTTATAGCATCCTGCTTTTCAACTAGGGTTGTAGCTTAAGTAGTAATATATATATATATATATATATATATATATATATATATATATATATATATATATATATATATATACATCAGTATATATATATATATATATATATATATATATATATATATATATATATATATATATATATATATATATATATATCTATTTATATATATATACGTTAACTAAATTCACACACACACACACACACACACACACACACACACACACACACATAATATATATATATATATATATATATATATATATATATATATATATATATATATATATATATATATATATATATGTGTGTGTGTGTGTGTGTGTGTGTGTGTAGGCCTATATTTATGTTAACTAAATTTATATATACTGTTTATGTTTATACAATATATATATATATATATATATATATATATATATATATATATATATATATATATATATATATATATATATATATATATACATATATAGAAACAGCTACCCGATATAGAAATGGAAAAACCTGAAGGCAAAGAAGACAGGAGCCTTTCAGTCGAGATAGATGAGCATGACGTCACAGTGCCTTCGACCAATCAGCTTCGCCGTACAGCGTTAGCCGATGGAGTTTGTAAACAAAACGCGCGGTTTCAAGTTGTGATAGGTGTATCGCCTAATTAATTCGCCGAAATCGTGATTAATAATAAGTGTTGTGGACTGACAAGATTATCAATATGTCGGGAAAGCGTCGTGGTGTGTTTGGGGGCAAAAAAAGAGATGGGTTAACAGTTATTAACAAAGGACAAGCCAGTGATGTAAAGTTTTTACAGCCACGATTTGCATCATTACCAAAGTTCGTCAGAAGAGAGTGACGAAAATGTCGATGATGAAATTACTTCGTTAGTTAATATCGTGTCAGACGTTTCTAAAGTAATCGAAGTGTGCAAGCAAGGTAATTACTTAGAATGGGACGTAGCGGTTAATGAAGTAATGAAGGTGAACCGAGTGTTGATGTTTTGGTGACAAACCTGGCGGTGAAGAGAATGTTGGCTAGGAAAGACCTACCGGTGAGTATTAACAATAACTTTTCCCCTCATTCATTCATTATTTTCCATCAATATCCATTATTGTACATTCAAACTCATCCAGTTTATTGGCAGATTATTTTTTTTCATATTTGTGTATTATTCGATCCGATTACAATAATATTTTATCAATGTTTCTAAAGTTTATTAATGTGGAAAATTTGAGAACGCATTTAGAGGTTTTATTATAGTTCCGGTCATGACATTTTTTATTAAAAAAGGGATTCCCTATAGGAAAACTCCCGTGTTATTCGAAAATGACATTTATTGTTGGGGCTAATAAATAATTAGTGAGATATATTCTCATATATCCACCGGTAATGGGAACACCCAGTGGGAACCGGGGAAAATATACTGGGAAAACGATAAATAATGGTGAAATAAACCTTTTATTCGTTTATACAATATATATATATATATATATATATATATATATATATATATATATATATATATATATATATATATATATATATATGCCTTAAGTATAGATATGCATATATAAGAAAATAGAAATGTGAAGATACTGACATTTCAAATGCTTACCCAAATGTTATTAATAGAGAGTGACGACTGAACAGTAACTTTCGTTGGGGGTTGAATACAGGAAGTAGAGTTTGGAACCGCTCTTTGCAGCCAGTGATTGTATAGACCGCTTTCGGATACCGCTTTTATCCTGCAGAAGAGGAGAGAGGTAGATACAAATTATAATGATTATTAATCATCATCATCATCATCATCATCATCATCATCAACATCTCCTCCTATGCCCATTGACGCCAATGGCCTCGTTTAGATTTCGCCAGTCGTCTCTATCTTGAACTGTTAATTACTTCTCCGTTCATCATCTCTTATTTCATGCTTCGTAGTCCTCAGCCATGTAGGCCTTGGTCTTCCAACTCTTCGAAGTGCCTTGTGGAGCCCAGTTAAAGTTTGGTGGTGTATTATGAAATTGTGTGAAGGAAAAAGGACACAAATTATTAATGCAATTTACGATATCGTCTTAATTGAAAACTGCGAATGGTATCAACAAATACTGATGAGTGTCCGTTTTCTTTGCAATTGTAACAACGCTATGTTAATTAGTTATTTTGATAATCCTGTAAAACCTTATACACCCGTTATAGCAATTATACAGTTTCCTTTAAGGTATTAACAGATATTTCTTTGAGGGAATTATTTAAAATAATCAAAGTGGAAATTTCACTGATATTCTCTGACTCGTGCAATTTAATCTGGTGTTGTTTTGGTATGCGATCTCAAAGTTGTGGTTTTGCTTTGGTATGCGATCTCACCTGATAGCGATCTCACTTCACTTGACGCTGAAGCAAGGACAATTAATTATTTTAAAAGAATATATACCGGGAATAATTATCTAAGAGATAATAATCAATCATTGATGTTAGCTGTGCGCAGCTCAACATTACCGCTCGCCAGTACATACGGACTTTGATGTTTTTATTTTTTCGAGAGCGAAGCGAGCACTCGGCGATGCGAGAACCATTAGATTTTCTATTATTCTTGTTTTTCTTTTTTTACCTATTAAAAATATTGTGATTGCATACCAAAGCAAAAGAATAATTTCTGAAATCACGCCATAAATGAGACCGCATACCAAACCAGTACCGTTAATCAACACTTAAGATTATGTAAGCTGAAAACTTAAAAGAAAAAAAAAAACGTTTTACATATAAATTGATTATCCAATATGTTTCAATTATTAGTCATTTTATATTCAAGTTTAGCAAATTTATACTATACTTCATTTTTTTTTCAAGTGACAAACGAACTAAACTTACATTTTTTTTTCTTTAAATGACAAATTAACAAACCTTGCCCTTTTTTTAAATGACAAAGGAACAATACTTACACTTTTTCAAATAACAAACGAACAAAACTTACTTTTTCAAATAGCAAACGAACTAAGCTTATACTTTTTTAAATGACAAACGAACAAAACTTACCCCTTTTCAAATGACAAACGAACAAAACTTACTTTTTCAAATGACAAACGAACTAAGCTTATACTTTTTTTTAAATGACAAACGAACAAGACACACTTTTTCAAAGGACAAACGAACAAAACCTACTTTTTCAAATGACAAACGAACTAAGCTTACACTTTTTTTTACATGATAAACGAACAAGACTTACACTTTTTCGAATTACAAACGAACAAAACTTACTTTTTAAATGACAAACGAACAAAACTTACCCTTTTTCAAATGACAAACGAACTAAGCTAACACTATTTTAAGTGACAAACGTACAAAATTTACTTTTTTAAATGACAAACGAACTAAACTAACACATTTTTTCAATGACAAGTGAAACTTACCTCTCATTAACAGCCAACCCGAGCGGAGAGTTCTTCTGGAGCACCATAGCGAAGGTCAGGGGGAGAAACATTTCCTTCGACAAGTAGAATTCGCAGTTGCCTGAACAGAGGAAATTATATTTGTAAGCCTTTACCAAAGACATAAAATTAATAACTTAAATTCACATAATTAACTGCAAAAATAGGTTTAGATATTATTAAAGATTAGATTTTTTTTATGTCTACGAATATACTTTTTCTACATTGGATACATTACCTCATATTGCGCATCTTGGACTTCAACTGTATTCCCAGGTAAACAAACGCACGAGTTTTGTCTATTGAAATTACCTTCTTCTGGTTATACAATTATATCTTATTTACGTGGTAACCTATTTACATAAATCGACGATTTAAATGTAACTTTTATTGATT
Source organism: Palaemon carinicauda (assembly GCF_036898095.1). NCBI lineage: Eukaryota > Metazoa > Arthropoda > Malacostraca > Decapoda > Palaemonidae > Palaemon > Palaemon carinicauda. Next base: position 28,601,969 of record NC_090761.1, read on the forward strand.
TTAGGATCTGGAGATCTATATCACGTGATTAACTTGAGAAAAGATTGAAAAATTGATCAGACGAAACCAATAGAAACATTAAATGAAATTTAGATTTTAACCTAATACTAAAATTTCTATATGATTAAATTATACATAAATTTGTCTTGTATACGACGTACAATTGTTCCATCCCAAACAATTAAAGCCTTAATATATTAAAAGAAGAGAAAGTGTGAAACGCCCAAATTGGGACTGACCGGTCTTCGTAAAATGCTGAGCCAGGAGCATTTTGCAGGAGAGATCCTCCACTACTAGGACGTGGTCTCCTCTCATCACTTCCTCTTCGATTGTTGATGAATATCTCGTGCTGCTGATGACCTTGAATCTCCCAACCTTTTCTGTTTCGGCCACGTCACGGAAGATGCCAGACTTGGCACTCTGAGTGCCAAATAG
>NC_090761.1:28607403-28637403 GCF_036898095.1 Palaemon carinicauda
GAATGAAAATACTGTCCAACTAGAAAAGCGCTCTGAGAGTGCAGACCTCCGTCACGGTAGCTTGCCTTTCCCAGAATCAATTTAGATCGTAGGCTTATTTGAAGTCTGTGTGATAACCATGTGCTAACTTGGGGTTAAGGGTAGGGTTAATTCGCTTGACTTTTTGTTCGACCTTGATCTTGACCTTTGATCTAGGACTTTCAAATTTGAATACCACCACGTCTTAATATAACAATTAATCCCTGAAGTTTTCACTACTATGAGTACAATTGTGGCCAGGAAGTTGTTCACAAAAAAACAAACAGACAAACGGACAAACAGGAATGAAAACATAACCTCCTCCCAACTTTGTTGGCGGAACTAACTATTTGGATAAACAAAATGAATAGTATAAATCTATAGAAATTAAGGAGGAAAGTATTATGTATGTATAAAGCAACCATATTAAAGGTTCATTATTCCCCCACTAAAATAATAGAATAGAGTAATATAAGAATTGAATGAAAAAGTATAAAAAAGGTCTAAAATATTGCAAAGTAAAAGGCTTAAAGCCAAGAATTAGCGACAGAAGAAAGGTGGCTTAAGCATAAGAAAAGCTAAATGGAAAATCGTAATAAATGTAAAAGTTTAAACAGAAAAAAATGCAAACATTAGCACCTTTTGAGCAAGGGATTCCCCTCTAGTAAAACCAGGATGCTGTTTGTGTCCGATAATTCTCTCTTTATGGGTACGAAGGCAGAGATATCCCCTTGCGTCACTGCAATGAGTCTTGTCGGCCAAATCAAAAGGCCGTGTGCGTGGACTTGGCCCAAAAGGATTTTCAGATGGTCGGTTTTCTCAGACGTGATAATGATCGTTTGGCATCGGGAATTTTGCTTCACCTGTTAAAAAAAAAAAAAAAAAGTATTATAAGTAAAATAAAAAAATTATTGTATTAATAACAATACGTTTTTAAAAAATACCTGGGAAAGTTTACTTTGCCTATTTAACAAAAAAAGGTGTCATAAGTAAAAAAATTACTATATTATTGATAACAACACGTACTATAAAATACTTATTAAAGTATGCTTCTTCTGTTTTTAAAAAATTATTATAAGTAAGATAAAAAAGTTTCCTTTGCCTGTTTTTAAAAGGAAGTATTATAAGTAAAACCAAAAATTTGGTTATATTAACTGTGTATTACAAAATACTTAAAAAAAAGTTTGCTTTACCTGTTTAAAATAAAAGCCATTATAAGTAAAATAATTTTTCTATATTAATAACTACGTATTAAAAAATACTTCAAAAAGTTTTCTTTGCCTGTTAAAAAAAAAAAACACGTAAAACAATTTTTTAAAATTATATTATCATTAACAATGCGTGTTACAAAATCCTTTAAAAAGTTTGCTTTACTTGTTTAAAAAAATGTATTATAAGTAAAACCTAAAATTTGGTTATAATATTAATAACAATGCATATTGAAATACTTAAAATAACTACAACAACAAATGCAGCAGTTTCTAGTCCACTACAGTAGAAAGGCCTCAGACATTTCAATTCAAGTCTGGGGTACATGTCGCCCTAGCGGATTGGTGATGGTGGGAGATTTTCGTCTGATCGCTCATAGCAAACTAACCTAGTATTTGTGGCCCTGACTAGTACAGCTTTGCTGATCATGGTGATACGCAAAACCTTTCACAACGTTAAGGTATCCTTTCCCCTCTCCGAAAAGGAAGACATTGACTGGTAATGTTGAATATTGCAGTAACAGATGATTAACAGGTACATTTTTTCGTCATGAAACCGAATACAGGGAAAAGTGAATTTAAGGAGTTGCAACTGATGACCGATTGTTTGTGGTGGCCGATGTGGTAACGTCCCTGACTGGTGACCGCCAGACTGTGGTTCGAGTCCCGCTCAAACTCGTTAGTTTTTTGGTCGGTGTAACCTCACCATCCTTATGAGCTACGGATGGGATGTGTAGGATAGCCTATAGGTCCGTCTGCTGAGTCATCAGCAGCCATTGCCTGGCCCTCCTTGGTCCTAGCTTGGGTGGAGAGGGGTCTTGGGCATTGATCATATGTATATCATATGGTCAGTCTCTAGGGCATTGTTCTGCTTGATAGAGCAATGTCACTCTCCCTTGCCTTTGCCATTCATGAGCGGCCTTTAAACCTTTAAACCAAAGGTTCATCCTTATCTCTTACGCCTATTGACGCAAAGGGCCCCGGTTAGATTTCTTCAGTCGTTTCTATCTTGAGCTTTTAATTCAATACTTCTCCATTCATCATCTACTTCACGCTTCATAGTCCTCAACCATGTAGGTCTGGGTCTTCCAACACTTCTAGTGCCTTGTGGAGCCCAGTTTAACGTTTGGTGAACTAATCTCTCTTGGGTAGTGCAAAGAGTATTCCCAAACTATCTCCATCTACCCCCTCAATATGACCTCATCCACAATTCCACATATGGCACTCGATTAATCTCTCTTATAGTTTCGTTTTTAATCCTGTCCTACTATATATTATAATTAAATTTATTATAAACAGTGCAACCAAGATTCATTCAAATGCATTATTGCACCAGTAATCCTTCTCAACTAAAATGTAGGTATACTATACCGTTTGCAATTGCTGAGTTATCCAAGATTCGTCAGCGGTGCTGAGGTTTGCGTTTCTCGTTTCCATTTTGACTTCAAACACGCTAAATCCTTCTTGTCCGCCGAACTTCTTAATGACCTAAAATTAATTCCTCCATATTAATTATCAGTCCTAATCTCTATGTGAGTTTTTATTTTTTATTTTTAATTGTTATTTTTATCGATTTCATCAACATTGATCGAAGGTGAAGGTATGGACGAGTACAGGTAACCTCATTAAGTCCAGTATACTTTATAGGAAGTTAAGTAGACTTAGCTGTACGTTGCAGCAGGTAACGATGCCCTAGTTGGAAAAACAAGATGCTATAAGCCCAGGGGCTCCAACAGGGAAAATATCCCAGTGAGGAAAGGAAATAATGATATAAATGAATTGCAAGAAAAGTAATAAACAATCAAAATAAAATATTTGGCAAAAGAGAAACTGTTGGCAATGCTGCCTGTAAAACATAGTTTCTTAGCTAGTAAATATGCAATCAAAACTATTTTTTGTTAAATTTACGAAATGCTGTATAGAAATTACCGTTATCTGTTAAACAGCATTTCGTGAAATTAATAATCAAAATAGATTCGATCACGTGTTTACAATCTCAGCGACTTTGTTTTACAGTTTCTCTTTTGCTAAACACAGCGTTACCTGCTACAATGTACAGCTGTCAAAAGTCTCCCTATCTTCCCGTGAAATGTACCGGAATTAGTGAAGCCAACTGTACTTCATATATATCATAATCTAAATAGTATTTTTAACTAATCAAATTCCAAAGACAGATGGATAAAATCTAAGGTTGTGGTGGCCGATGTGGTAAGGTCCCTGACTAGTGAACGCCAGACTGGGGTTAGAGTCCCGCTTAAACGCGTTAATTTCTTTGGTCGCTGCAATCTCCCCATCCTTGTGAGCTAAGGATGGGAGAGGGGTGTTTGGTGGAGCAGCATATATGTCTATCTGCTGGGTCATCGGCAGCCATTAGCTGACCCTCCTTGGTCCTATCTTTGGTGGAGAAGGGGCTTGGGCGCTGATCATTTGTAATATGGCCAGTCTCTATTGCATTGTCATGCTCAATAGGGCAATGTCACTGTTACTTGCCCCTGCCATTCATGAGGTGCCCTTAAACCTTTGTTTTATGTAGATCATTAAGTTTAATCAGAAAAGCCATTATGTTGGAGATATATTGAGATATATTGGAGATAATTTTTTTCAAGACTTGGCAAGAGAGACATAGGCAGGGGAAAGACTGGCATAATAGTCTTTCATTTAGTCTTGCATATGCAATCGCGAGGTTTGCAGGAAACACGACCATAAATCACAGACAAAATGATGACAGGGACAACCTTGTTACTAATATATGTGGATTAATTTTGTTTTCATGACAGTGAGGTGCAATTCTTTCATACACATAGCATAAGGAATTGGTAGTAACTAAAAACAAATGTAAGAGCCACTTGCGTAAGAGAGTAACACTTGCAAGTATCACGGAATGAAAGAGGCAAGATAAAGTTCTCATCTTTTCTATTTATCGAGGAACTTTCTCCAATTTAAGTGCTAAGCCGCCATAAAAAAAGAGAATAGAATGGGACTTTTCATCTCTTTTCTCCTCCCAGCCTGACGAGGAATTCAACCGAGTTTGGAATGAAAGTAGCTAGATAAAGTTGTCATCTTTTTTATTTACCAAGGCACTTCCCCCAATTTTGGTAGTAAGCCACCATTAAAAAAAGGGGGGGGGGGTTGGCTTATCTTCTCTTTGCTCCCAGCCTGACGAGGGATTCAACCGAGTTTGGAGTGAAAGAGGCAAGATAAAGTTGTCATCTTTTCTATTCATGAAGGCACTTCCCCCAATTTTGGAGGAAAGCCCCCATAAAAAAGGTGGGGACTTGTCTTTTCTTTGTTCCTCCCAGCATGACGAGGGATTCAACAGAGTTTGGAGTGAGAGAGGCAAGGTAAAGTTGTCATATTTTCTATTCATCAAGTCACTTCACCCAATTTTGAAGGTAAGACCCCATAAAAAAAGGTGGGGACTTGCTTCTTTTCGCTCCTCCCAGCATGACGAGGGATTCAACCGAGTTTGAAATGAAAGAGACAAGATAAAGTTGTCATCTTTTCTCTTTACCAAGGCACTTTCCCCAATTTTGGGAGTTGACCGCCATGAAAAAAAGGGGATACTTGTCTTCTCTCCGCTCCTCCCAGCCTGACGAGGGATTCAGCCGAGTTTGGTTGGTACTGCTATGGTGCTATATTCCACCCTCCCTCCCATGTTATCCACCACAAAAGAAGCTACATATGCTGGATCCCCTACTGCTGCTATCTTAGCGGTCACCAAGGTGATCCGAGGAAGCAGCTTTAAGATTATTATTATCAAGTTATTAAAATGATTATTATTATTAAAGTTATTAAAATGATTATTGTTATTAAAGTTATTAAAATGGTTATTATTATTAAAGTTATTAAAATGATTACTATTATTAAAGTTATTAAAATTATTATTATTCAAATGATTAAAATGATTATTATTACGGAAACGATTAAAATCCTTGTCATACCGAGGTTATAAATACATCTGTTGAGGACCCGGCTGTGATCAGAACCACGGAGCACTGACGGAATCCGTAGGATCCAAGGACGGAGTCTAGGATGGCTGAAACCTCGTTTGCTACGTTTGACCCTGTTGACAGAAAGTTACTTATTATCAAGAGAATTTTCAGATGAGAACGCACCCTATCAGTGTGCTAAGTCATAAGCCTGATATTTACATTAATGTTTTTTTTTAAAATATTTTTTTTCGTAATTTCGTTTCTGATTGTAATATGTATAATCAGGATGAACAATTTATATTCTCTCTCTCTCTCTCTCTCTCTCTCTCTCTCTCTCTCTCTCTCTCTCTCTCTCTCTCTCTCTCGTTTTTGATTGTAATATGTATAATCAGGATGAACAGTTTATCTCTCCTCTCTCTCTCTCTCTCTCTCTCTCTTCTCTCTCTCTCTCTCTCTCTCTCTCTCTCTCTCTCGTTTTTTATTGTAATACATATAATCAAGATAAATAATTTAAAGTCTCTCTCTCTCTCTCTCTCTCTCTCTCTCTCTCTCTCTCTCTCTCTCTCTTCTGACTGTAATACATATAATAAAGATAAATAATTTAAAGTCTCTCTCTCTCTCTCTCTCTCTCTCTCTCTCTCTCTCTCTCTCTCTTCTGACTGTAATATATAATCAAATAAATAATTTTAAGTCTCTCTCTCTCTCTCTCTCTCTCTCTCTCTCTCTCTCTCTCCTCTCTCTCTCTCTCTCTCTCTTCTGACTGTAATATATAATCAAGATAAATAATTTTAAGTCTCTCTCTCTCTCTCTCTCTCTCTCTCTCTCTCTCTCTCTCTCTCTCTCTCTCTCTCTCTCTCTCTCTCGTTTCTGATTGTAATACATATAATCAAGATAAATAATTTTAAGTCTCTCTTTTTTTTTTCTCTCTCTCTCTCTCTCTCTCTCTCTCTCTCTCTCTCTCTCTCTCTCTCTCTCTCTCTCTCTCTCTCTCTCTCTCTCTCTCTTCTGACTGTAATACATATAATCAAGATAAATAATTTTAAGTCTCTCTCTCTCTCTCTCTCTCTCTCTCTCTCTCTCTCTCTCTCTCTCTCTCTCTTCTGACTGTAATACATATAATAAAGATAAATAATTTAAAGTCTCTCTCTCTCTCTCTCTCTCTCTCTCTCTCTCTCTCTCTCTCTCTCTCTCTCTCTCTCTCGTTTCTGATTGTAATACATATAATCAAGATGATTTTAAGTCTCTCTCTCTCTCTCTCTCTCTCCCTCTCTCTCTCTCTCTCTCTCTCTCTCTCTCTCTCTCTCTTCTGACTGTAATACATATAATAAAGATAAATAATTTAAAGCCTCTCTCTCTCTCTCTCTCTCTCTCTCTCTCTCTCTCTCTCTCTCTCTCTCTCTCTCTCTCTCTCTCTCTCTCTCTCTTCTGACTGTAATATATAATCAAGATAAATAATTTTAAGTCTCTCTCTCTCTCTCTCTCTCTCTCTCTCTCTCTCTCTCTCTCTCTCTCTCTCTCTCTCTCTCTCTTCTGACTGTAATACATATAATAAAGATAAATAATTTAAAGTCTCTCTCTCTCTCTCTCTCTCTCTCTCTCTCTCTCTCTCTCTCTCTCTCTCTCTCTCTCTCTCTCTCTCCCTCCTGATTGTAATGCATATAATCAGGATAAACCCCCCCCTCTCTCTCTCTCTCTCTCTCTCTCTCTCTCTCTCTCTCTCTCTCTCTCTCTCTCTCTCTCTCTCTTCTGACTGTAATATATAATCAAGATAAATAATTTTAAGTCTCTCTCTCTCTCTCTCTCTCTCTCTCTCTCTCTCTCTCTCTCTCTTCTGACTGTAATACATATAATAAAGATAAATAATTTAAAGTCTCTCTCTCTCTCTCTCTCTCTCTCTCTCTCTCTCTCTCTCTCTCTCTCTCTCTCCTGATTGTAATGCATATAATCAGGATAAACCCCCCCCCCCTCTCTCTCTCTCTCTCTCTCTCTCTCTCTCTCTCTCTCTCTCTCTCTCTCTCTCTCTCTCTCTCAAGTGACCCCTTCGCCCTCATGCAATACTTACCTTTTGCAGTGAAATTACCTCTGGAGTTTATAGCTAAACTCAGGATTGAGATGATCATTATGATCAACTGTTCTTTCATTCTGAAGGAATTCTGAGTTTATCTCTGAGGAGAAAGAAAAGTTCATTTGTTTTTGTGCTTCGGTGAAATATATACAAAAACATAGAATACAATTATCTCTTATTTTGATTATTATTATTGTTATTATTATTATTATTATTATTATTATTATTATTATTATTATTATTATTATTATTATTATTAGCCAAGCTACAACCCTAGTTGGTAAAACAAGATGTTATAAGCCCAAGGGCTCCAATAGGGAAAAATAGTGAGAAAAGGAAATAAAGAAATAAATAAATGATGAGAACAAGTTAACAATAAATCATTCTAAAACAGTAACAATGTCAAAACAGATATGTCCTATATAAACTATTAACAACGTCAAAAACAGATATGTCATATATAAACTATAAAAAGACTCATGTCAGCCTGGTCAACATAAAAACATTTGCTCCAACTTTGAACTTTTGAAGTTCTACTGATTCAACTACCCGATTAGGAAGATCATTCCACAACTTGGTCACAGCTGGAACAAAACTTCTAGAATACTGTGTAGCATTCAGCATAGGCTTTTATTTTAGTCATTAATGTCTCTCTAAATACAAGATAAAATGACTCGTGTATGGATATAAGAAAAACAACCAAATTTACATAGATTGTTTATTATATGAATTTTTACAGATATAAAGGACATAAAGAAGGACTTACAAACATTTGGAGATAAACGACAAATCCAACTAAAAATAACAAAGATAAGATAAAGGAATTTATTTATCATTAAATACAGTAAGCAAAACGACATTAGTGATAACCTGATATCTACTTTTGAGGACTATAAAATTGAAGTAGCAGATGTTGAATGGAGAAGTATTGAATTAAGAGTTCAAGATAGAGACGACTGGCGAATTCTAACCGAGGCCCTTTGCGTTAATAGGCGTAGGAGGAGATGTTGAATGGAAAAGTATTGAATTAAGAGTTCAAGATAGAGACGACTGGCGAATTCTAACCGAGGCCCTTTGCGTTAATAGGCGTCGGAGGAGATGTTGAATGGAGAAGTATTGAATTAAGAGTTCAAGATAGAGACGACTGGCGAATTCTAACCGAGGCCCTTTGCGTTAATAGGCGTAGGAGGAGATGTTGAATGGAAAAGTATTGAATTAAAAGCTCAAGATAGAGACGACTGGCGAATTCTAACCGAGGCCCTTTGCGTTAATAGGCGTAGGAGGAGATGTTGAATGGAAAAGTATTGAATTAAAAGCTCAAGATAGAGACGACTGGCGAATTCTAACCGAGGCCCTTTGCGTTAATAGGCGTAGGAGGAGATGTTGAATGGAAAAGTATTGAATTAAAAGCTCAAGATAGAGACGACTGGCGAATTCTAACCGAGGCCCTTTGCGTTAATAGGCGTAGGAGGAGATGTTGAATGGAAAAGTATTGAATTAAAAGCTCAAGATAGAGACGACTGGCGAATTCTAACCGAGGCCCTTTGCGTTAATAGGCGTAGGAGGAGATGTTGAATGGAAAAGTATTGAATTAAAAGCTCAAGATAGAGACGACTGGCGAATTCTAACCGAGGCCCTTTGCGTTAATAGGCGTAGGAGGAGATGTTGAATGGAAAAGTATTGAATTAAAAGCTCAAGATAGAGACGACTGGCGAATTCTAACCGAGGCCCTTTGCGTTAATAGGCGTAGGAGGAGATGTTGAATGGAAAAGTATTGAATTAAAAGCTCAAGATAGAGACGACTGGCGAATTCTAACCGAGGCCCTTTGCGTTAATAGGCGTAGGAGATGATGATATCTATTTCAGAAGAAACCCGACAACTTGTTGACTTTCGTAGCTGGAAATCGTAGGCATGGGATTCAGGTTAGGCCAAAATTTAACGAAATTCGACCTACGGTTTTTTTATTATTATTATTATTATTATTATTATTTTTTTTTTTTTATACACCAATTAAGTTTGTAAGTTGAGGACCATCTGTATTCCCAAGTAAACTACCCGATAGATGAAGCAACAGGTATTGCTAAATATTGCTCTATATTTCTTAGAAATATCAAAGGTTGTGAAAGCTTCAGAAATAATCAGGTGTTATTTCCGTTTTCCAATTGTTGTACACTTGGCTTCATTAATTCCGGTACACTTGTACGGGAAGCAAGACGGCTGACAGCTGTATCTTGTAGCAGGTAACGATGTGTTTAGTAAGAGAAACTATTGGCAACGCTGCTTGTAAAACATGAGCTTGTAAACATGAGATCAAAAGTATTGTTTATTAATGTTACGAAGTACTGTCAAGCAAATAGCATTGTTTTTATTCTTTTATGAAGCTTTTTGAAAAAATAATAATGGTTTTAATCACGTGTTTGCAATGTCAGCGACTGTGTTTTACAGGCAGCGTTACCAACAGTTTCTCCTTTGTTAAACGCAGCCTTTCTTGCTACAATATACAGCTGTCAGATGCCTCTTCAGCTTCCCGTGAAGTGTACCGGAATTAATGAAGCCAACTGTACATAATGCAATATTCTAGTACATGTATTCTTCAGCGTTATTCATTTGAAATATAACGATCAACGTAATCCATACACTGTTAAAAACCGTAATTTTAATCTGATATTCCCCTTAAGAATCTACTGTTTTCTGGCGTATATCAGTAAAATACAGGCGACCGTAATTTTTTATCTACTTTGATATCATCTTCTACGGGTTGGTGACCGTAATATCAATCTTAACGTCAATACATCCGTTTTTGAAGCGGTAAATGCCGGGCAACATTTATTCCAGTTTTTTTTTTTTAACTGGAAATTTTTAACAGTGTAATAAGAAATCTTAAATGGAGTTCTCGTTATTACAGAAATATAGTAGATACAATTATTCCTTTTTTTTCTAAAGCCAGATATTGTTTCGTTTTTAGAAAATTTCATTCCTTGGTGGATGTTTTCTATCTCTAAAAATATTTGCATGTCCGCCAGTAAATTGAATCATCATGTTTTTGTGTGTGTGTGTGGGGGGGGGGGGGTAAGAACTCACAAAAAGAAAACTTTCGGTTTCTAAGTTATCTATTTGTCAATCTAATCAATTTAAAGCTATCCCTTGATTTTCGTAAGAATATAATATTTAATCACACATAAATGGAACATACACGCATATATATATACATATATATATATATATATATATATATATATATATATATATATATATATATATATATATATATATGAATATATATATATATGTATATATATGTATATATATATATATATATATATATATATATATATATATATATATATATATATATATATACATACATATGTATATATGTACACCCATATATGCAAACATACATATATGCTGTATATGTGTGTGAGATAGTGTGCTAGCATGAGTGTGTGCAATAAATACAGGTGAATTGCGTAATAAGACACAATAATGCCCCACATAATTTCACTTCAACCACTGCATGGAGAGACTCTTTGTCAAGAAATGAAAAAATCCACAGCTCACAGCAATTCAGACGTATCCATACACGCTTCCCATCAGATGCAGTCACTGCATCGTTCGTCTAGCCAAGCTGCAACCTCAAAATTGTTGGAAAGGTCGTCATGTTCTATAGCCCTCCTCTCTTCATCAGGCAAGGATATCTCGTTACCATTTAAAGGTTTAAAGGTCTCTCATGAATATCACAGGCAAGGGACAGTGACATTGCCCTTTCAGGCAGGACAATGCCCTTGAGACTGACCATAGATACATATGATCAACTCCCAAGCTAACTCTCCACCCAAGCTAGGACCAAGGAGGGCCAGGCAATGCCTGCTGATGACTAAGTAGGTAGACTTATATGTTCCCTTAGCTCTCAAGGATGGTGAGGTTGCAGTGACCAAGAGAACTAACGAGTTTGAGTGAGACTCGAATCCCAGTCTGGCAATCACCAGGCAGGGACGTTATCACATAGGCCACCACAACCCTATATCACTGTTATTGGAGACGTCCCTGCCTGGTAATCTGCTGGACTGGGGCTCGAGACCCGCTCAAGCTCGATAGTTTTTCATTGTCTGCAACCTTACCATCCCTGTGAGTTAGGGATGGGGAGTTTGGTGGAGCCTATAGGTCCACCTACCGAGTCTTCAGCAGCCATTGTCTGATCCTCCCAGATCCTAGCTTGATAGAGATGGGACTTGGGTACTGACCACATATATTGGCAGTCTCCAGGACATTGTCCTGTTCCTTGCCTCTGCCATTCATGAACAACGTTTAAAGTAACCGTTTTCCGGTCACTTCCATATGACCAGACCTACTTCTGGGAGTAGGCTATAGGTTACCATATCACAGTCACATCTCAGTTTATTACATATTTGTTCCCCAAATAATGTCATCATCTTTCATCTTTTAAATCCATGAAGCATACTTCACTTTTGTATTTGAGGGATGTTTTAATAATCCTTTAATTCATTAAACCTATTTTCCTATGGATACTGCAACTCTCCTCTTCAAAGCCTTGTGCAAGGATGATGTAATTTTAAATGCTATAGTAAAGTATTATGAATCTCTATATTAACTCCCAAATGCCTATGCTAATTTTGCACTTAAATTCTTTCACCATATATAAAACAATAATTTTCCCTTATGTTGATAGCCAATCTCATCATATACTTGAGTAACTCTTGATAACTAGGTTTTACTTAAGTAATTTTAAAACTCTTCCTCCTTTAGGAACTTTTCTAAATTTTAATAAGAAATATCATGCTATATAAAGCATTTAATCTTGTTTTTCACAATCCTTTTTTCCCATAGCATAAATTCACGTGTTCTCTAAAATATCATGTAGGTAAGATATTCCTTCTCTCAGTCTGTGCGTGAGCAAGACTACTGTCTTTACCCATACACATGCAAATGGTATTACAATAATTAGGTATTTTAGTAATAAAAGACTAACTGATTGCTAGATGTTATATCAAGGCTTTAACCACACTGTTGAAAATTTGCATTAAAACCGGTAAATATCTAGCAACATTTAATCCAGGATTTTTACCGTTTTAAAAACGGATATATTGACGTCAAAGGAGGGATGTTACGGTCACCACCCCGTAAAAGATAATAACAAAGTAGTATACAAATTACGGTCGCCTGTATTTTACTGAAATACGGATGAGAACAGTATATTTTCTACGGTAAAACTACGATTAAAATTACGTTTTTTTTTTTAACAGTGCAACTAAGAAAGAGTTGGGAATCTCGCATAGTTATCAAAATCAAAATGCTTATCCATTTCAATCCCTGCATCGATAAATCCGAAAGGATTATAAGGTTTCATATAATCAAAAGCATAACGGCAAATACTACAATTGTTTGGAAAGAAATTTAAGTTTCCCATCAGATTCATGCCACTAGAAAGATCATTTCTCCCTCCAGAATAAGAACTGACTTCGGCACACGCATTTGCCCACATGAATCTTGTTCGCGGATGCCTTTTCTTAATAAGGATCGGCATTCGATCATCCAAGGTGCCCTCTTCTCGCCATCTCTTGATCCATCTGTAGACAGTGGTGACGCTGGCTCCCGTTTTGTGGGCTATGGCTCTGATGGACAACCCGCTCACCCACAGCCAGACGAAGACGGCCCGGTTGCCCACGTCCGTCCTCACAGACCGGCGTCTTCGCTGGGTGGCTCTCGGCATGGTGATCTCCCTGTGCGTGAAAATAACAGACTTGTTGTGCAGATTTCTTATATATATATATATATATATATATATATATATATATATATATATATATATATATATATATATATGTATACATATATATATATATATATATATATATATATATATATATATATATATATATATATATATATATATACAAATGCTGTATATACTGTATATAGTGTATGTACGTACACACCCGTAATAAAATGTTAGCTAAATATTTAGATAGATATGATGGGGAGAGGTGAGCGTTATCGAATATTATATATATATATATATATATATATATATATATATATATATATATATATATATATATATATATATATATATATTAGAGAGAGAGAGAGACTTGTTCTTTATTATATAGGGGTATATATACAGTATACATAGGCTATATATATATATATATATATATATATATATATATATATATATATATATATATATATATATATTTATATAAATATATATAGATATATATGTATATATATATATATATATGTATATATATATATATATATATATATATATATATATATATATATATATATATATATGATAATTTTACACATTTAGACGTGTTTTTCATATTTATATAAGTCACATATTATACTCCTGATATCTAGATTCTCTCTACCTCGGGATCAGAGACCCCAGAGGGAATCAATTCAAAGATGATAGCTTCTGGTCGGTCGGGGAATGAAACAAGGGCCCAAGAAACTGAGGTGCCATTGACCTAGCAACTCAGCCCCAGAGTATTCTAAAAGTTTCATTGGGGATGTGACCAGATTGTGGAATGATCTTCGTTATTTCGCAGTTGATTTGATAGAACTTCAGATGTTCAAATTTATTGTTTGTGTAACAGTTTGACTAAAGTCTCGTTTTACAGTTTTTATATGGCTGATCTATTCTAACGTTGTTATTGTTCAGAATATATTTCATTACTCTTCAGAATATATTTCATTACTCTTTTTATTATTTCTTATATATTGTTTATTCGCTATTCCTTTATTTCATTTTAGCAATAGACTGGCATCCCTCTTGGAGCCCTTGCTTTTCCAACTAGGTTTATAGCTCAGCTGGTATTTATAATAATTGCTAGTAAAGCACTCTGAGACTGCAGACCTCCGTCACGACAGCTAATTTTTTCAAACCAGCTTGCATTTCCCAGAGTTAATTTAAACCGTAGGCGTACTTGAAGTCTGTGTGACACCCATGTGCGAACTTGGGGTCAAGGTTAGGGTTAATTCGGTCGACCTTTTGCTCGGCACTGACCTTGACCTTTGACCTAGGACTTTCAAAATTGAGTAATTTCAACGTCTCAACATAAAGATTATTTTATGAAAGTTTCACTACACTATGAGTACAATTGTGGCCAGGAAGTGCAAACAAACAAACAGACAAACAGGGGTAAAAACATCACCTCCTCCCAACTTCGTTGGCGTAGGTAATAATGATAATTCTTGGGATTTTTTTCTTTCTTTCTTTTTTTTTGATATCCTTGCTAAATATTTTGTTTTCTTATTTTTATGCTGAGTAATGTGGCTCTAATTACTACGGAGAATTTATTTTGGATTTGAGTCAAGGTAGACCATTTTGATGCGTCAGTTTCAGATCACTCCACTTAATCCAGATACCTTGGTTTGTAGTTTGTAGTAGTTATGATGATTTAATTGAAACTTATAATGAGTCAATTTGTAGTAGTTATGGTGATTTAATTGAAACTTATAATGAGTCAATTTGTAGTAGTTATGGTGATTTAATTGAAACTTATAATAAGTCAATTTGTAGTAGTTATGGTGATTTAATTGAAACTTATAATAAGTCAATTTGTAGTAGTTATGATGATTTAATTGAAACTTATAATAAGTCAATTTGTAGTAGTTATGGTGATTTAATTGAAACTGATAATAAATCAATTTGTAGTAGTTATGGTGATTTAATTGAAACTTACAGTAAGTCAATTTGTAGTAGTTATGGTGATTTAATTGAAACTGATAATAAGTCAATTTGTAGTAGTTATGGTGATTTAAGTGAAACTTACAGTAAGTCAATTTGTAGTAGTTATGGTGATTTAATTGAAACTGATAATAAGTCAATTTGTAGTAGTTATGGTGATTTAAGTGAAACTTACAGTAAGTCAATTTGTAGTAGTTATGGTGATTTAATTGAAACTGATAAGTCAATTTGTAGTAGTTATGGCGATTTAAGTGAAACTTACAGTAAGTCAATTTGTAGTAGTTATGGTGATTTAAGTGAAACTGATATTAAGTCAGTTTGTAGTAGTTATGGTGATTTAAGTGAAACTTACATTAAGTCAATTTGTAGTAGTTATGGTGATTTAAGTGAAACTTATAATAAGTCAATTTGTAGTAGTTATGGTGATTTAAGCGAAACTTATAATAAGTCAATTTGTAGTAGTTATGGTGATTTAAGTGAAACTTATAATATGTCAATTTGTAGTAGTTATGGTGATTTAAGTGAAAATTATAATAAGTCAATTTGTAGTAGTTATGATGATTTAATTGAAACTGATAATAAGTCAATTTGTAGTAGTTATGATGATTTAAGTGAAACTTATAATAAGTCAATTTGTAGTAGTTATGGTGATTTAATTGAAACTGATAATAAGTCAATTTGTAGTAGTTATGATGATTTAAGTGAAACTTATAATAAGTCAATTTGTAGTAGTTATGGTGATTTAATTGAAACTGATAATAAGTCAATTTGTAGTAGTTATGGTGATTTAAGTGAAACTGATAAGTCAATTTGTAGTAGTTATGGTGATTTAAGTGAAACTTACAGTAAGTCAATTTGTAGTAGTTATGGTGATTTAAGTGAAACTGATAATAAGTCAATTTATAGTAGTTATGATGATTTAAGTGAAACTTATAATAAGTCAATTTGTAGTAGTTATGGTGATTTAATTGAAACTGATAATAAGTCAATTTGTAGTAGTTATGGTGATTTAAGTGAAACTGATAAGTCAATTTGTAGTAGTTATGGTGATTTAAGTGAAACTTACAGTAAGTCAATTTGTAGTGGTTATGGTGATTTAAGTGAAACTGATAATAAGTCAATTTGTAGTAGTTATGGTGATTTAAGTGAAACTTACATTAAGTCAATTTGTAGTAGTTATGGTGATTTAAGTGAAACTTATAATAAGTCAATTTGTAGTAGTTATGGTGATTTAAGTGAAACTTACAATAAGTCAATTTGTAGTAGTTATGGTGATTTAATTGAAACTTATAAATGTCAATTTGTAGTAGTTATGGTGATTTAAGTGAAACTTATAATATGTCAATTTGTAGTAGTTATGATGATTTAAGTGAAACTTATATGTCAATTTGTAGTAGTTATGGTGATTTAAGTGAAACTTATAATAAGTCAATTTGTAGTAGTTATGGTGATTTAATTGAAACTTATAATAAGTCAATTTGTAGTAGTTATGGTGATTTAAGTGAAACTTATAATAAGTCAATTTGTAGTAGTTATGATGATTTAATTGAAACTTATGATAAGTCAATTTGTAGTAGTTATGGTGATTTAATTGAAACTTATAATAAGTCAATTTGTAGTAGTTATGATGATTTAATTGAAACTTATAATAAGTCAATTTGTAGTAGTTATGGTGATTTAAGTGAAACTTATAATAAGTCAATTTGTAGTAGTTATGGTGATTTAATTGAAACTGATAATAAGTCAATTTGTAGTAGTTATGATGATTTAATTGAAACTGAAATTAAATATAAATAGGATAGAGTGCAAAATGTTTATTTTGACACCATATTTATATACGTATTGTTTTCTACATTGTATATATTTTTTAGGAAAGATCAAATATCTATATTTATATTTATTGTCTATACATTGTATATATTTTTTTTGAAGTTCCAATATATAAATTTATATCTATTTTTTTCTACATTGCAAAAGTATTTTTTTAGGAAGTTCCAATATTTATATTTATATTCATATTTAATTTTTTTCTACATTATATGCATCCTTTAAGAAAGTTCCAATATCTATATTATATTTATTATTTCTACATTGTATAAATATTTTTTTAGGAATATGCAATATTTATATTTGTTATATTTTTATATAGTATATATATATATATATATATATATATATATATATATATATATATATATATATATATATATAGGAAAGTTCCAATTCATTTGAGGATTTTAGCAAACAAAATATATATACAATCTATTATGGTTTGTCAGCAGCAATTAGTAGATTATAAAATATATTATTTTAGTATAAATCCGTGAAATAAAAAAAAAAAACTATATGTATGATATTCACCCATTTAAACAAAACTAAATGTCATAATAAAAAACGTAGACTAGTAAAGGAGATTTCGTGCTTTTTGCTTTCATATTTATAAAACTTTGTAGTTTCTGGAGTTTGTATCAATAACTAAATAAAAGTATATATATATATATATATATATATATATATATATATATATATATACTGTATGTTTTATATATATACACAAATATATATATATACATATATATATATATATATATATATATATATATATATATATATATATTTATATGGTGTTATTTGCACAAACAAATAATAACACGCACACACACACACACACACACATATATATATATATATATATATATATATATATATATATATACACATATATAAACTCCAACCAAATCTTAAAAAAAAACCGAAAAATTCGTTCTTACACAAACTGACGAGAAGAGACAATGTTAAGAATCTGCAATGCGTCGTCGTAGAGTAGAAGAACATCCAAAACCTTCAAGTCAGAAGGCTCAACCGAAAGTGCTTTGTTTACATGTAGCTCTTTGGCTCGCGAGACTCGTGGGAACGCCTCTTGTTTGATCCCGGTGCTTTCATTGGTCAGCTTAAGACGCAGGGAGCTGTCAGGATAAGTGGAGTGCATTGTCATTTCATGGACTTCGGGGATGCTTGTTGATTTGGTAATTGCTGCTGTCGAAGGAAAATGTTGCTCGTTTTGGTTGGGGAAAAAGTTGAGTTAGCTTTTTCAGAAGGTTTTATATTGAGGATTTTTTTTATTGGTGGTAGGTAAGAGAGAGAGAGAGAGAGAGAGAGAGAGAGAGAGAGAGAGAGAGAGAGAGAGAGAGAGAGAGAGAGAGAGATTGATTTGAAGTTTTCTGGCATGCTGACATAAAAGGTCATTGACCTCGTTATTATTTATTATAAATAAAGAATAAGAGAATATTCAATTAAAATCGTAAAAGCTGAGAGAGAGAGAGAGAGAGAGAGAGAGAGAGAGAGAGAGAGAGAGAGAGAGAGAGAGAGAGAGAGAGAGAGAGAGAGAGAGAGAGATTGATTTGAAGTTTTCTGGGATGCTGACATTAAAGGTCATTGACGTCGTTATTATTATTGTAAATAAAGAATATTCAATTAAAATCGTAAAAGTGGAGAGAGAGAGAGAGAGAGAGAGAGAGAGAGAGAGAGAGAGAGAGAGAGAGAGAGAGAGAGAGAGAGAGAGAGAGAGAGAGAGAATTTTGATTCGAATTTCATAATTTAAATGGTATATTTATCGCATTAAAATTGTAGATGAATACGTGACGAGCTTTGACACTTGCAAAATGATACTTTTTTTTTTTTTCAGTAAACATGGCATCAATGACGTCTGCTGTTACGATGCCAGATAATACCTAATTATCAATTAATCAATAATATTCAGTAAATAACTATGTTTTGAAATTTGCAATGTTGATGGCAGAGTATTAACAACTCAAAAGGACATGTTTGGAAATAATGATTTGTGAATTTATGATTTATGAAGAAAACGTATGGAACGTTTATCAGTGTCGCCACGTTAAGATATCCCTTGTCAATATATCAAAATGAGGATTATCATCATGATCATCATGATCATGATCATCATCATCATCATCATCATCATCATCATCTCCTACGCCAATTGACGCAAAGGGCCTCGATTATATTTCGCCAGTCGTCTCTATCTTGAGCTTTTAATTCAATACCGCACTTCTCTCATCATCTCCTAATTCACGCTTCATAGCCCTCAGCCATGTAGGCCTGGGCCATTCAACTCTTCTAGTAACTTGTGGATCCCAGTTAAAAGTTATGGAGCCCAGTTGAAAGAAAACTATATTTGTAAACATCATCATTTCCTCCTGCACCTATTGATGCAAAGGGCCTCGGTTAGATTTCACCAATCGTCTCTATCTTGAGCTTTTAAATCAATAATTCTCCATTCATCTTCTCTTACTTGACGCTTCATAGTCCTCAGCCATGTAGGCCTGTGTCTTTTAACTCTTCAAGTGCCTTGTGGAGCCCAGTTGAAAGTTGGGTGAACTAATCTCTCTTGGGGAGTACGAAGAGCATAGTGTAATCTGTTTGCTTACACAAAATGTGGTTTTTCAAAAAGTTTAAATAAAAATCAATTTTGTTTTTCCTTAAAAGGGTGACTTTATTATATAGACAATCTGAATAACTTCAAAAGCTCAAACTTGCTGCAAATGTTTTTATGTTGAACAGGCTGACATAAGTCTATTTTTTACAGTTTACATATGAAAGATCTGTTTCAATGTTGTTACTGTTTTTAAAATATATTATTGTTATATTGGTGTTACTGTTCTAAAGATATTTTATTTTCATTTTTATTACTTTTCATATAGTTTATTCATTTCCTTTTTTCCTTTCGTTTCTGGGGTATCTTCCCTGTTGGAGCCCTTTAGCCCATAACATACTACTTTGCCAACGAGGATTGTTGCTTAGTTTATAATAATAATAATTATAGCAGTTTAAAGTGATCTATTTGCATGTTATTGTGAGCGTGTACCAAGTTGTAAATTTCAATATCATGATAAATGATATCCAACATAATTCAGGTATTATTATTATTATTATTATTATTATTATTATTATTATTATTATTATTATTATTATTATTATTATTATTATTATTATTAGGTAAGCTACAACCCTAGTTGGAGAAGCAGGATGGTACACGCCAAAGGGCTCCGGCAGGGAAAAATAGTCCAGTGATGAAAAGAAATAATGAAATAAACTATGTGAGAAGTAATGAACAATGAAAATAAAATATTTAAAAAAAGTAACATAATTAAAACCATCTTTCATAAATAACCTATAAAACGAGACTTATGTCAGTCTGTTCTATCTAAAATAATTTTTTGCAAGTAGATTGTAGGGACTGAACCCATGTTTCAAATGAAGAATATTCATTCAGTTTTTATCAGATCTTTTGAGACACATTTCTATGATAAAACCAAGAATAGCAATGAGATATCCAACGAGTAGAACTATGAAGAGACCCTGCAGGTGGTCTATTCCCAAAGGTATGACGTGCTCTTGTTCATTTTCTTCAACGTTATCATCCCCAGTCCTCGGTTTCTCTGTCGTTTCTGCCAAGTCCAGTTTCTTGTACTGAAATCAGAGAAGAAAGATTGATTATTGGTCGGGTCTTGACGCTACACTGCATTTTAACGTGTTTACTAATATTCAAATATTTAATATTAGTTGTTCAGTAAATCCCTTTTAGACTGATTTTGGACGTTTTGCTCGTCCATGACCTTGACCTTTGTTTTTTCAAAATTTAATAATTTCCAGATCTTTACGTAAGTTTAAAATACATGCAGGTTTCATTACTTTACGATTAAAATTGTGGTCGTATGGTTAATGACCGGAATTTGACATTTTGTTTGACCTTGACCTTCGAATTTATCATGTACTAGTTGGCGTGGATTTTCTTACCCTCAAATATGAACGAAGTTTGAAGTCTCTGTGACAACGATGTCCAAACTCATGGCTGATTACGTGAATTGGACATTTTGCTTGACCGTGACCTTGACGTATGACCTTGACCTTCAAAAATTTAATCACTTCCAGCTTTTTTACATAACAGTTAATCCCAGAAAGTCCCATTACTCAACGATTAAAATTGTGGCCAGAAAGCTGTTCACAAACAAACACACACACAAACAGGGGTTTGAAACATAATCTCCTTCCAACTTCTTTGGCGGAGGAAATAATATTGCAATGTATATTCTCACCCACCTTTTTCGAGAGGCTGATTGAGTCCAGAAACCACCTCCCAACCAGTCCACTTTCTACCATCCAGTTGATGACGACATCAAACTTTGCCTTTAGGGGAGAATTGCTTTGAAATGCCAGTCCGACGCCGAAGGGTGCAAAGCATTCCTGTGGAGTTGTTGCTATTATTATTATTATTATTATTATTATTATTATTATTATTATTATTATTATTATTATTTTAATTTTTTAAAAAAATTCTTTAGGGTATTAAAATGTTTATTATTATTATTATTATTATTATTATTATTATTATTATTATTATTATTATTATTATTATTATTATTATTATTATTATTATTATTATCATAAGAATGATTAAGATTGTTAAAATTCTATAAATTATTAAAATTTTAAAATTATTATTATTATTATTATTATTATCATTATTATTATTATTATCCCTGGCTAAGCTACAGCACTAGTTGGAAAAGCACGATGCTACAAGCCCAAGGGCTCCAACAGGGAAAATAGCACCGCGAGGAAAGAAAACAAAGAGTTAAATAAACTATACATACGATAAGTAATGAATAAAACTATAAAATAAAAAATATCTTAAGACCAATAACAACGTTCAAATAGATCCGTCATATATAGACTTTGAAGAGAGGAAGAAAAACGAGGAATCAAGATAAAGGACACGTCCATTTTATTTCTGAAACTGTAAATATTTAGTAGATGAGAAATGGAGACGTTTCTAGGAAATCTTATTCTCAGGAGAAACAGAAATACTAATGTCACCATAAAAATTTATTGCAAACGTTTCGATATTTCAAATGTCATCATCATTATTGTAATATATCTGCTGTCGCCCTTTTCTTAACAGACTGATTGTGTATTCAATTTGTATGTATTTTTTAATATTTTTTTACTTATTTTATGTAATTTTTAATTTTAAATTGTATTTTTTCTTTTATCTTTACTTTAGGTAGCACCGATGATATTTGAAATGTCGAAACGTTTGTAATAAATATGTATATGGCGATATTAGTATTTCTGTTTCTCCTGTAAATATTTAGTTTCACACTTTGATCATTCACTGAAATAATCCTTTTTAAAAACGCCTCAAGCAAAGAAAAAATAAAAGCAATCAGAGATTTCTGACCTCTGCCAAAAGTTAATGGAGTCGTTCATAGCCTAAGATCTATCTGTGGGGGAAATTTCATCAAAATCCGTCAATTTGTTTTGTCGTTGTACCAACTGTGTGTCACACGATCGTACATAGTTCATTTTGTGTATATGTTATGCTTGTATCTTCGCTCTTCCCTCGCACTAAAAAGAACAAGAAATTTCATGTTCTAAAACAGACACTGTTACAGAGGAGAAAACAGACATGTTTATTCTGGTACAATGTAATCTTCAAAATGGCGTAAACTTCAAAAATTCAAACTTGCAGCAAATGCTTTTATGTTGAACAGGCTGACATAAGCCTTTGTATAGTTTGTATATGAAATATCTGTTTTGATGTTAATGTGTTGTAAAATAGTTTATTTTGATTGTTCATTACTTCTTATATCGTTTTTTCATTTCCTTATTTCCTTTCCTCTCTATGCTATTTTTTCCTGTTTGAGCCCTTGGGCTTATAGCATCATGTTTTACAAACTATGGTTGTAGCTTAGCTAGTGATAATAATAATAATAATAATAATAATAATAATAATAATAATAATAATAATAATAATAATAATGATAATGATAATGATGATGATAAAGGGAAATCCGGATCTAGAATCCGGAACCGGATTTTCTCCAAAATTTAGTGAGGTCGTCCATGACCTAAGGTCTATCTATGGTTGAAATTTTGTCAAAATCCGTCGTGTAGTTTTGATGTAATCCTGTCCACAGACGCACACATACTAATAAATTAAATGAATAAATAATCCTGTCCGCAGACAAATAAATAAATAAATAAACTAGAATCTGCATCCGGATCATCTCCAAAATCTAATAAGGTCATCTTTGACCTAAGATAAATCTGTGGTGGAAATTTCTTTTAAATCTGTCGGGTTGTTTTGCCATAATCCTCTCCACAGACAAATAAATAAGTGAATAAATAAATTAACTAAAATCCGGACCATATCCAAAATTCAATGGGGGTCACCCATAACCTAAGATCTATCTGTGGTGAAAATTTCGTCAAAATCCGTCGTGTAGTTTTGATTTAATCCTGTTCACAGACGCAGAAACATAAATAAACCGACTCGAAAACATAAACTCCTTGCTGGATTAATAACAATCTCTCTCTCGCCCCCCCCCCCCCCCACACACACACACACTAACCTTCATCGTCCGAACCATGGGTCGTCCCTTTGCTGTTGTCAGCTGTACGCTCACGTATCCGAGATAGCTGCGACTCTGTATCATAACTCCTTCCCCTCCTAACACCTTCGGCTTGATGTTTTCAAATAAAGAGATCTGGTAGAAACGTTCGGCAAGTGCCTGTTGGTAATGGAAGAATACCGTCTTAAAAATATTTCTAGAACGAGCGATTTATGCTCAATATTTTCATTATTAAGTGTAATAAAATTATAATGAAATTATGATAATTATAAGATAAGATTATTATAAAATTACAATACTTTTGAAATAAGATTATAATAAAATTATAATGAAATTATGATAATTATGAAATAAGATTATTATAAAATTACAATACTTTTGAAAGAAGATTATAATAGAATTATAATAATTATAAAATAAGATTATAATGAAATTTTAATAATCATGAAATAAGATTATAATAAAATCATAATAATAGTGAATATATTAAGATTACTATTATTAAAGTTTTATTTTAGAAATGATTGTTATTATTGTTATTGAAATTTTATTTTTGAAATTATTAATATTGAAATTACTATTGTTATCAATATGATTATTCAAATAATCAAAATTATTATGATTATTAATATTTTTATTATCATTATTGAAATTAAGATTATTATTATTAAAATAATTATTATTAGAAATATTATTTTATGAAAATTATTATTATTATTATTATTATTATTATTATTATTATTATTATCAAAACTATAAAAGGTATAAAATTATTGTTATTATTATTATTATTATTATTATTATTATTATTATTATTATTATTATTATCAAAACTATTAAAGGGTATAAAATTATTATTATTATTATTATTGTTGTTATTATTATCAAAACTATTAAAAGGTATAAAATTATTATTATTATTATTATTATTATTATTATTATTATTATTATGAATCACAATTCAGTCTATAATTTCAATCTAATAACATTTTAATTTAAAGAAATGAATCTGCGTTTAGGTACATGTTCAAGAATCAACGTAAAACATTTCGCCTTAAAAAGAAAATAGACTCACGTTCAAATAGACATTCAAAGAATTGGCCATGGAACTCTGAAAGAATTTCCCCAGGCTGAACACCTTGTAGTGACTCTCATAGAGCTCCTTGAAGGTCTCCATACTGACTGGCTGTCTGCTGACGGTCAGGAAGGCGGTGAGATTCGAGCTGTAGCCCGTGGTCAGGATGAAGGCGTAGATCGAGAGAAACACTACGAATATCTGCGTGGATGTCCGGAGGTTCAGCAGGACGTTGGATTGGCGAAAGTGGGTGCCGAAGGTATACATGAAGGAGTATATTGGGGACTGTAGGCGTTTGGACTCTTCGCCACTGGAAGAGAGACAGTGCATTGTTTTAGCATATTGTGAGTTTACCTTTTCAAGATATTATTATTATTATTATTATTATCATTATTATTATTATTATTATTATTATTATTATTATTATTAGCTAAGCTACATCCCTAGTTGGAAAAGCAGGATGCTATAAGCCCAAGGGCTCCAACAGGGAAAAATAGTCTAGTGACGAAAGGAAATAAGTAAGAAAATAAACTATATGAAATATAATAACCAATTAAATAAAATGTTTTAAGAACAGTAACAACATTAAAACAAATCTTTCATATATAAACTATAAAAAGACTTATGTCAGCCTGTTCAGCATAAAAAAAAATTTGATGCAAGTTTGATATTTTGAAGTTCTACCGATTCAACTACCCGATTAGTAAGATCACTCTACAACTTGTTCCCAACTGGAATAAAACTTCTAGAATACTGTGTAGTATTGAGCCTTATGATAGAAAAGGCCTGGCTATTAGAATTAACTGCATATCTAGTATTACGAACAGGATGGAACTGTCCGGGAAGATCTGAATGTAAAGGATGATCAAAATTACGAAAAATCTTAGGCATCATGCATAACGAACTAATTGAACGACGGTGCCAGAGATTGAAATCTAGATCAGGAATAAGAAATTTAATAGACACTGAGTTCCTGTCCAACAAATTAAGATGAGAATCAGCAACTGAAGACCAGTCAGGAGAACAATACTCGAAACAAGGTAAAATGAAAGGATTAAAACACTTCGATATAGATTGATCATCGGAAATCTTACGTTTGATTTTATTTGGATCATCAACATGATTCAAATGATAATTTGACCTTTTCAGGATATTTTTTCATATTTACCTTATGATTTCATATACCTTGTTTCATCAGTATGATCTAAATGATGATTTGCTTAGTGTATGAAATTTCTCAGTGCAAAAGTATTTCCCTGTCATTAATATATGCAAGTCATTTCATAGTATACATTAACTATTAACAAATGTATTAAACTACATAATATTCAAAGCTAATGCATATCATATAGCTTTTCTACAGGCTCTTTAAATGGATGAAAATTACTATATAGGGAAATTGGAGTACATATAAGTTATGGGATCAATGAAAATATATAGTTTTATCACCCACATAAAGAAAGTAAAAGTTATAGAAAACACTAAACACATTTATAGTTCAACTGATCTGTATCTGTTAGCAACGGCTAGCAAGTACAGTTCAGCTGACCTGTATCTATTAGCAACGGCTTGCACGTACAGTTCTACTGACATTTATCTGTTAGCAACGGCTAGCAAGTACAGTTCAACTGACCTGTATCTGTTAGCAACGGCTTGCACGTACAGTTCTACTGACATTTATCTGTTAGCAACGGCTAGCAAGTACAGTTCAGCTGACCTGTATCTGTTAGCAACGGGTTGCACGTACAGTTCTACTGACATTTATCTGTTAGCAACGGCTAGCAAGTACAGTTCTACTGACCTGTATCTGTTAGCAACGGCTTGCACGTACAGTTCTACTGACATGTATCTGTTACCAACGGCTAGCAAGTACAGTTCAACTGACCTGTATCTGTTAGCAACGGCTTGCACGTACAGTTCTACTGACCTGTATCTGTTAGCAACGGCTAGCAAGTATAGTTCTACTGACCTGTATCCGTTAGCAACGGCTAGCGAGTATAGTTCAACTGACCTGTATCCGTTAGCAACGGCTTGCACGTACAGTTCTACTGACCTGTATAGCAACGCCTAGCAAGTTTAGTTCAACTGACCTGTATCTGTTAGCAACGGCTAGCAAGTATAGTTCTACTGATCTGTATCCGTTAGCAACGGCTAGCGAGTATAGTTCAACTGACCTGTATCCGTTAGCAACGGCTTGCACGTACAGTTCTACTGACCTGTATAGCAACGGCTAGCAAGTTTAGTTCAACTGACCTGTATCTGTTAGCAACGGCTTGCACGTACAGTTCTACTGACCTGTATCTGTTAGCAAACGGCTAGCAAGTATAGTTCTACTGACCTGTATCCGTTAGCAACGGCTAGCAAGTATAGTTCTACTGATCTGTATCCGTTAGCAACGGCTAGCGAGTATAGTTCAACTAACCTCTATCCGTTAGCAACGGCTTGCACGTACAGTTCTACTGACCTGTATAGCAACGGCTAGCAAGTATAGTTCAACTGACCTGTATAGCAACGGCTAGCAAGTATAGTTCAACTGACCTGTATCTGTTAGCAACGGCTTGCACGTACAGTTCTACTGACCTGTATCTGTTAGCAACGGCTAGCAAGTACAGTTCAACTGACCTGTATCTGTTAGCAACGGCTTGCACGTACTGTACAGTTCTACTGACATGTATCTGTTAGCAACGGCTAGCAAGTATAGTTCTACTGACCTGTATCCGTTAGCAATGGCTAGCGAGTATAGTTCAACTGACCTGTATCCGTTAGCAACGGCTTGCACGTACAGTTCTACTGACCTGTATAGCAACGGCGAGCAAGTATAGTTCAACTGACCTGTATCTGTTAGCAACGGCTTGCACGTACAGTTCTACTGACCTGTATCTGTTAGCAACGGCTAGCAAGTACAGTTCAACTGACCTGTATCTGTTAGTAACGGCTTGCACGTACTGTACAGTTCTACTGACATGTATCTGTTAGCAACGGCTAGCAAGTATAGTTCTACTGACCTGTATCCGTTAGCAACGGCTAGCAAGTATAGTTCTACTGACCTGTATCCGTTAGCAACGGCTAGCAAGTATAGTTCAACTGACCTGTATCTGTTAGCAACGGCTTGCACGTACAGTTCTACTGACATGTATCCGTTAGCAACGGCTAGCAAGTATAGTTCAACTGACCTGTATCTGTTAGCAACGGCTTGCACGTACAGTTCTACTGACCTGTATCTGTTAGCAACGGCTAGCAAGTATAGTTCTACTGACCTGTATCCGTTAGCAACGGCTAGCAAGTATAGTTCTACTGATCTGTATCCGTTAGCAACGGCTAGCGAGTATAGTTCAACTGACCTCTATCCGTTAGCAACGGCTTGCACGTACAGTTCTACTGACCTGTATAGCAACGGCTAGCAAGTATAGTTCAACTGACCTGTATAGCAACGGCTAGCAAGTATAGTTCAACTGACCTGTATCTGTTAGCAACGGCTTGCACGTACAGTTCTACTGACCTGTATCTGTTAGCAACGGCTAGCAAGTACAGTTCAACTGACCTGTATCTGTTAGCAACGGCTTGCACGTACTGTACAGTTCTACTGACATGTATCTGTTAGCAACGGCTAGCAAGTATAGTTCTACTGACCTGTATCCGTTAGCAACGGCTAGCGAGTATAGTTCAACTGACCTGTATCCGTTAGCAACGGCTTGCACGTACAGTTCTACTGACCTGTATAGCAACGGCGAGCAAGTATAGTTCAACTGACCTGTATCTGTTAGCAACGGCTTGCACGTACAGTTCTACTGACCTGTATCTGTTAGCAACGGCTAGCAAGTACAGTTCAACTGACCTGTATCTGTTAGTAACGGCTTGCACGTACTGTACAGTTCTACTGACATGTATCTGTTAGCAACGGCTAGCAAGTATAGTTCTACTGACCTGTATCCGTTAGCAACGGCTAGCAAGTATAGTTCTACTGACCTGTATCCGTTAGCAACGGCTAGCAAGTATAGTTCAACTGACCTGTATCTGTTAGCAACGGCTTGCACGTACAGTTCTACTGACATGTATCCGTTAGCAACGGCTAGCAAGTATAGTTCAACTGACCTGTATCTGTTAGCAACGGCTTGCACGTACAGTTCTACTGACCTGTATCCGTTAGCAACGGCTAGCAAGTATAGTTCTACTGACCTGTATCCGTTAGCAACGGCTTGCAAGTATAGTTCTACTGACCTGTAACCGTTAGCAACGGCTAGCGAGTATAGTTCAACTGACCTGTATCCGTTAGCAACGGCTTGCAAGTATAGTTCTACTGACCTGTAACTTACCTGTATCTGTTAGCAACGGCTAGCAATTATAGTTCAACTGACCTGTATCTGTTAGCAACGACTAGAAATTATAGTTCAACTGACCTGTATCTGTTAGCAACGGCTAGCAAGTAGAGCAATGGACCAGCCACTAGCAGTCCAATTAGGCTAGCTATCCAGGTGTTCAGTTTGAAAGGAAGGCCAAGAGATTGCCAGCGCGGCAGAGGCGGCTCCATTCGGGCTAGGTAGCAAGTCTCCTTTAATACGTTGATAGATAAATTGTTAAATAATGCTCTTTATCAATTCTATTAAGATCATAATTGTGAAGCAATTTTG
This sequence comes from Palaemon carinicauda, assembly GCF_036898095.1. Classification (NCBI taxonomy): domain Eukaryota; kingdom Metazoa; phylum Arthropoda; class Malacostraca; order Decapoda; family Palaemonidae; genus Palaemon; species Palaemon carinicauda. The sequence continues at coordinate 28,636,489 of NC_090761.1, forward strand.
TCCTTAGAAAGGTATAAGTATTTTTTTTTCTTATGTCGTTATTTTTCGAAGATTAAACAGATTTAGTATTATGATATATATATATATATATATATATACTGGACTGGATATATATACTGTATATATATACATATATATATATATATATATATGTGTGTGTGTGTGTGTGTACACTAACGTACAGTGAATATCTTATACTTTTAGTTCATGTAATGTTTTTGCAAACAAATAAAGGAGACTCGCGCGCGCGCACGCGCACACACACACACACATATATATATATGTATATATATATATATATTTATATATATATATATATATATATATTTATATATATTATATATATATATATATATATTTATATATATCTGGGTGGGTGTAATCTATATAATATAGACATGATAGACGCACATATATATATATATATATATATCTATCTATAATATATATATATATATATGTACATACATATATATGTATATATATATATATATGTACATATATATATATGTATATATATATATGTATATATATATATATTATATTGTACATATATATATGTATATATATATATATATATATATGTATATATTGTGCGTGTGCTCTTTACAGCATAGAGAGAGAGAGAGAGAGAGAGAGAGAGAGAGAGAGGTGCCGACCTCCGTAGCAAACTGCGTGCTGTATTCCTGGTATTCCAAGCGACCTGATATGGCAGAGATGAATATATTGGCGATTCCCAGATCTCCTTCGTCCTTTGCTAGAAGACCCACCAGACCATCCCAGGAGCCGTTGTCAAGTTTCACGCCCCACATTTGCCCTAAAATACACACGGTAGATTTGAAGAAGAATGATATGAAAAATGAAATGTTAGTGCTAACTACGAGGACCTTTTTGATAGTGGAAGTGTAATTCTGT
>NC_090761.1:28649903-28682403 GCF_036898095.1 Palaemon carinicauda
TAAATTTTTATAGTTTATATGTGAAGGATCTAATTCAATATTGTTATTGTTCATGAAATGTTTTATTTTTATTGTTTATTCTTCTCTTGTAGTATAGTTATTTCCTTGTTTCCTTTCTTCACTGGGCTATTTTTCCCCTGTTGGAGCCCTTGGGCTTATAGCATCTTGCTTTTCCAACTAGGGTAATAGTCTAGCTTGTAATAATAATAATAATAATAATAATAATAATAATAATAATAATGGGTGTGTACAATAAATAACCACGCTTAAAAAGATGTTGATAAGATCAAGAAACTACAGCCCATAAAGACTATATATATATAAATTGTCATGTAGAACATTTGGCTGTGTATTATTATTATTATTATTATTATTATTATTATTATTATTATTATTATCATTATTATTATGATTATTGTTATTATTATGATTATTATTATTATTATTATCATCATTATTATTTCTAGCTAAGCTGTAACCTTAGTCGGAAAAGCAAGATGCTATAAGCCCAAGGGCTCCCACGGGGAAAAATATCTCAGTGAGGAAAGGAAATAAGGAAATAAATAAATGATAGGAGAAATAAACAATTAAAATAAAATATTTTCAAAACGGTAATAACATCAAAACAGATATTTCAGAAATAAACTATGAAAAAGTCTTGTGTCAGCCTGTTCAATTCAACATTAAAAAAATTGCTGCAAGTTTGAACTTTTGAAGTGTACATATAATAGAGCCAACAGATTTCAAAAGAAGAAAAAGATAACATGGAGACGCTATTAAAAGAGATGAAAATAGTTCTGTTTTTAAATATATCCAATAGATATTAAAAACAATTTCAAATGTATATCAATGCTTTATACATAGACGAAAACTTGTGGAAGCTGTTTTAATTCAAAATTCTATGAACTTTGATATTTACCAGAGTAGTTTTAAATTAGATTTTTTAAAACTAATGTAACAATTGTCGATGGGTTGTTGCAGGATGTAAGCAAATCAAACAATTCTTCTTCACCCAATGGATTAACTACTGCATTGTAATTGTTCAGTGTCCACTTTCCTCTTGGAAAGGGTAGAAGAGACTCTTTAGCTATGGTAAGCAGCTCTTCTAGAAGAAGGTCACTCCAAAATCAAACCATTGTTCTCTAATCTTGGGTAGTGCCATAGCCTCTGTTCCGTGGTCTTCCACTACCTTGGGTTAGAGTTCCCTTGCTTGAGGGTAAATTCAGGCACTATTTTATCTTATTTATCTTCCTTTTTTTTTTTGGAAGTTTTTGTAGTTTATATACAAAATATGTAATACAATGTTGTTACCGTTCTTAAGATATTTTAGTTTAAATTATCATTATTTCTCTTGTAGTTTATTCATATCCTTACTTCCTTTCCTCACTGGGCTATTTTTCCCTGTTGGATCCCTTATAGGGCTTATAGCATATTGTTTTTCCAACTAAGGTGTAGCTTAGCTTGTAATAATAATGAAAATAAAAACCACCTTCATTGCTGTTAATTTTCGCTGAAACTATATATACACATATATATATATATGTATATATATACATACATATATATATATATATATATACACACACACACATATATATATATATATATATATACTGTATATATATCGATATGTATATACTGTATATATATATTTATATATATACATATATATATATATATATATATATTTATATACACACACACATATATATATATATATATACTGTATACTGTATATATATGTATATACATACTGTATAAATATATATATATATATATATATATACTATATATATATGTAAAAAAATTATATATATATATATATATGTGTGTGTGTGTGTGTGTGTGTGTATGTATGTATGTATGTGTGCATCTGATCATATTATTAATTCATTGTCACGTCAATCACGCACACATACGTAAGATATATACTTATGCAATCACGTGTAATGATCTTATGGTAAATTGAATTTGAAGTTTTTCACAGAACACAAAGAAAAAACTATTATCTGTACCACAGTAGATCATATGTACAGACGCGTATACAATGAGTAATATAGTTGGATTCTTGTATGTATTATTCCCAATGTTATTATTGCAGTATATTGCAAAAGAATGTATTTAGAAATATGAATGAGGATATATTTGTTTGCAATTATCTGTCACGAGAAATGAATGTTTTTCTTCGTATATTTATTAGCAGTTCATTGGAGTTTCAATATCATGAATGCAATAATAACGCTGGATACTTGTAAAAGAGAGAGAGAGAGAGAGAGAGAGAGAGAGAGAGAGAGAGAGAGAGAGTAGTTCATTTGTAATTTTTATAGGCTTTTAAAAAAATTACTATTACCACTGTATAGAGAGAGAGAGAGAGAGAGAGAGAGAGAGAGAGAGAGAGAGAGGTGAGGGGTGTTGGGAAAGGACTTTTCAAAATTTTTAGGATTTTTAAAAAAGTTACCACTACCATTGAGAGAGAGAGAGAGAGAGAGAGAGAGAGAGAGAGAGAGAGATTAGGATGCTGGGAGGGGACTTTATCACTACCATCGTAGAAATATGAAAGACAATAAATGGTAAAAAAAAAAGAAAAAAAAATGTGTTGAATGGGAACAGGAAATTATATTCATATTTAATCTTGTGGTTACAGATGGCTAGAATAGCATTTTATTCTTTATATTTCACTGCTATCAACATGTAAACAAATTGCTCAAGAAAGGAAACGTTTTATATTTTAATTATATTTCGTGTGCAGCTAAAGTTTTTAGGTTGAACAGGCTGACATATGGTCCTTTTTATAGTTAATATATGAAAGATCTATTTCAATGCCATTACTGTTCTTAAAATATTGTATTGTTTTATTGTTGTTACTGTTCTTAAAATATTGTATTGTTTTAATGTTGTTACTGTTCTTAAAATATTTTATTTTAATTGTTAATTATTTCTCACATAATCTATTTATTTCCTTATTTCCTTTCCTCACTTGGCTATTTTTCCGTGTTGGGGCCCCTGGGCTTATAGCATCCTGCTTTTCCTACCAGGGTTGTAGCTTAGTTTGTAATAATAATAATAATAATAAAAATAATAATAATAATAATAATAGTAATGATAATATTAATAAAAATAATAATGATAATAATAATAATAATAATAATAATAATAATAATAATAATAATAATAATAATAATAATAATAATAATAATAATACATGGGCTGTAATTCTTTTTTAAGCCAAGCAAAATGGCAAAGACTCAAGATATTGATTTGGATTACAAACAGAGTTTCAAGCATAGAAACAAGGAAAGGAAATTTCAGCAATTTTCTAAATTATGTTCTGGCTCATAGTATTAGGATCACTTTCAAATTACGTTTGTTTCATTTTAGCTCAGTTTAATTTTTCAAAAGGATACAGGTGTATAATTCAATAATCAAGGGAAGGAGTTTTGTTTATCCGTATCTTAAAAGATTCAAAATGAAAATTAAAAACACATTATTATTATTATTATTATTACTATTATTATTATTATTATTTCAATCTAAGCTATAACCCTAGTTGGAAAAGCAAGATGCTATACTCCCAAGGGCTCGAACAGGGAAAATAGCCCAGTGAGGAAATGAAGCAAGGAAATAAATAAACTTCAAGAGAAGTAATAAGTAATCAAAATTAATATTTTAAGAACAGTGACAACATTAAATTAGATTATGAAAATCTTAGAAAACAAGAAAAAGAGAATTAAGAGAGAATAGCCTACCCGAGTGTACCCTCAAGCAAGAGAACACTAATCCAAGAGAGTGGAAGGCCATGGTACAGAGGCTATGGCACTCTGGGCTCCAATGCATTCCCACTAAAAGATGGCACTCGAACTCCATGTATCTTCCGGGGACATTTTATTTAATTCCTCCTAGCATAAAATCTATTATAGGTACGACTTTACAAATTATATTATAGGTACGACTTTACAAATTCTATTATATGTACGACTTTACAAAATCTATTACAGGGACGACTTTGCAGATTCTATTGTAGGTACGACTTTACAAATTCTGTTATATGTATGTCTTTACGAAATCTATTATAGGTACGATTTTACAAAATCTATTATAGGGACGACTTTACAAATTATATTATAGATATGATTACAAAATCTATTATAGGGACGATTTTACAAAATCTATTATAGGGACGACTTTACGAATTCTATTGTATGGACGACTTTACGAATTCTATTATAGATATGATTACAAAATCTATTATAGGTACGACTTTACAAAATCGATTATAGGTACGACTTTACAAAATCTATTATAGGGACGACTTTACAAATTCTATTGTATGGACGACTTTACGAATTCTATTATAAATATGATTACAAAATCTATTATAGGTACGACTTTAAAAAATCTGTTATAGGCACGACTTTACAAATTCTATTATAGGTACGACTTTACAAAATCTGTTATAGGTGCGACTTTACGAAATCTATGTTCGTTTCCTTTCCTCACTGGGATATTTTTCCCCGTTGGAGCCCTTGGGCTTATAGCATCCTGCTTTTCCAACTAGGGTTGTAGCTTAGCTTGTAATAATAGTAATAATAGTCGTCATCATCATCATCATCATCATTATCTCCCCCTATGTCTATTGACGCAAAGGTCCTCGGTTAGATTTCGCCAGTTGTCTTTATCTTCAGCTTTTAAATCAATACTTCTCCATTCATCATCTCCCACTTCACACTTCATAGTCCTCAGCCATGTAGGCCTGGATCTTCCATCTCTTCCAGTGCCTTGTGCAGCCCAGTTAAAAGTTTGTAATAATAATAATAATAATAACATAATAATAATAATAATGATAATAATAATATCTATATAAATTTCTTTTCCATTGAAATATTAAATCACATTTGATAAAATTTTCATAAATGAAATTAAAAGAAAGATTTTGTTCTTTCTTTTGCTATCTTAACTGATAATAATTGTCCTTTTTGGGAACATTTAGATCTACGATGTAATATTTTTCAATCTCATAATTATATAAATTACCTTTCTATTGAAATATAATATAAGGTATTTAGTAAAATATTCATAGATAAAATGATAAAAAAAAAAGAGAGAGAGAGAGAGAGAGAGAGAGAGAGAGAGAGAGAGAGAGAGAAGGAGAGAGAGAGAGAGAGAGAGAGAGAGAGAGAGAGAGAGAAACGGATAATAACTGGATGGACATAAATATGACAATGGCACAGAAGGGAGTAGAAATATACAGACATTTTACGACTTCCCAGAAATAATACCATTTGCCGGGAATTTCAGGCTGATATAGAATAACTAGTGTACGCGTCCCGTCAAAAATGACGGCTAAATATTTAGATAGATATGCACACACACACGCACACATACAGATTCAACCCTTTCAACCCCCTTCCCCTCTCCTAACTACAACATGGCAGTTTCGGCAATTTGTGGGGGATTATGGTTTCAGAGTGTATCTCACGGGGTACCCCGTCTTACTAGGTATGACTTCTCTCCACCACTAGATGGAAGGAGAGAGACCGAGTAGTTTTACGCATGGTAATGACGCTATATATATATATATATATATATATATATAAATTATATATATATATACCAAGGCACTTCCCCCAAGTTTGGTGGGTAGCGGATATAAAAAAAAAAACAAAAAACAAAAGGAGACTTTTCTTCTCTTTGCTTCTCCCAGCCTGACGAGGGATTAAGCCAAGTTTGGTTGGTACTACTTGGGTGACACAACTCACCTTACCCGTTATCCCGTTCTATATAATATTATATATATATATATATATATATATATGTATATATATACATATATATATGTTATATATAATTGTATATTTTTTGTATGTATATACTGTATATATAGACATATATATATATATATATATATATAATTTAGAATTATATATATATATATATATATATATACATATACATATATACTGTACTTCTACATATGCATACACAGTATATGATTGAGTCATGTAAAGTATCAATACGTCTGGCGAACAAAAGAAGTGTTTATTCCAGTAAACTCTCGATAAAATTATTCTAAAAATAAAACAAATAAAATCACTCACAATCCAGAAGAAGTAATTACTTTAGGGCAGCAAGATCTTCGACTGGACTGAAGACCCCGTCTCCACTGGTGATGAAATGTCCAGTGGACGACGCACCGATCTTTGATAACGCATGCGCGTGACTCGAGCCTTGCTATGATTGGCCAACATAAAGCGAGCATTTTGGTCACACAATTGGTCAAAGTTTGTTGTGTAGTAATTGGTGAGATTAACTCCAACAGGTATTATTCTCGTTCGATTGATTTCTCTCGATGGAAGGGGACTCTTTGAGGGAGAATATGAAACGACTTCGTACAAGAGGGTTAACCTTTTCATATCCTCGGGACGAAATGGGGGGGGGGGGGGGGGGGAAATGATCATGCTGTGAGATGTACAGACTTAAATATACAGTTGATCACATTAGAAACTACATAAGTAGGGTTAGTTGTCAAAGTATTAACTCTTTTTGAAAATTTATTTCTAAAGACAGTTTTATACCATTCAGAGTTTTGTTTTTAAATGCTGATATTTTTCACAGCTTATGATATTATTATTATTATTATTATTATTATTATTATTATTATTATTATTATTATTATTATTATTATTATTATTATTATTACAAGTTAAGTAAAAACTCTTGTTGGAAAAGCTACATGCTATAAAGCCAAGGGTTTCAACAGGGAAAAATAGTCAAGTGAGGAAAGGAAGCAAGGAAATAAATAAACTGCAAGAGAACTAATAAACGATCAGTATAAAACATACTAAGACCAGTAACAACATTAAGTTAGATCTTTCATATATAAACTATAAAAACTTCAAAAAAGAAAGAAAAAAAAAACAGGAGGAAGATAAAGAAGACAGATCCGCGTGGCCGTGTGTGCAATCAAGCAAAAGAACTCTAATCCGAGACAGTGGAAGACCATGGCACAGAGGCTATGGCACTACCCAAGACTAGAGAACAATGATTTAATTTTGGAGTGTCCTTTTCCTCGAAGAGCTGCTTAAAGAGTCTCTTCTACCCTTATTGCCTTATTCTATGTTTGGGTTCTCCCAGGTCCCTCAGTGTGAGGCACCTCGTATATCCACCAGAGAGTTGCTAATGCATCTTCCGGTGTATTTTACCAAGAGGAAAGTAGCCACTGAACAATTAGTTATCAAAGCAATAACTACTATTGAAAATTATTTTTTTAAAAGGTTAAGTGATTTGTCATTTAGAGTTTTATTCCTAAATACTAATATTTTTCACAGCCTATGGTAAAAATTGAAACGATGTAAGTCTTTGATAATGTTTCTCTTAAATGCCTCTATATACAGCAGTGCAAATAATTTCTTATATTTGCCAATCCTTTTATATATATATATATATATATATATACTGTATATATATAAAATCTTGTCAGTATATTTTTTATCATTACCGTATATTGCTTTTATTAAGGAATATGAACAGTCTGCCTATCGTCACTTGATAGAAAAAGATATATATCATTATGATAATAAATCTTTTTCAGTTTCAGTTTATTTTATATTTTACATAATTTTCATTTGACTTTTTGCCATTATTTTTCTTATATTCTATCAGGATTTATTTTCTTTATATTCAATGTACCATATTTTGCTATTTCTCCAAATTGACTAATGATAATTGAAATAAATTATTTTTTGGCTAATTTTTTATTAATAGAATAATATAAAGGCTCAATAAAAGATTGGGATAATTTTGGTTTATATCTATATTTGTCTTAATTTATTAACAATATCTTCATGAGTAATGAAAACTTAGATATAAGAAATGCAAAAAGAGAATATTATTTAAATAATTGAATATTTTGAAACGTAAATTCCCGGAAAGTTTATAATAGTAGTGATTTATATAAAGAACAATTCATCATCATCATCTCCATCTCCTCCTACGCCTATTGACACAAAGGGTCTCGGTTACATTTCGCCAGTCGTCTATATATTGAGCTTTTAATTCATTACTTTTCCATCTTTTTTCACGCTTCATAGGCCTCAGCCATATAAGCCTGAATCTTCCAACTCTTCTAGTGTTTTGTGGAGGCTCAGCCATGTAGGTCTGGGTCTTCCAACTCTTCTAGTGAATTCTGGATCCCAGTTAAAAGTTTTGGAGCCCAGTTAAAAGAAAAATATATTGTAAACATCTTCATCTCCTCCTACACCTATTGACGTAAAGGGCCTCGGTTAGATTTCGCCAATCGTCTCTGTCTTCAGCTTATAAATCAATACTTCTTCATTCACTATTCTCTCCATTCATTATCCTCTACTTTACGCTTCATAGTCCTCAGTCATGTACGCCTATGTCTTCCTACTCTTCTAGTGCCTTTTGGAGCTCAGTTAAAAGTTTTAGAGCCAAGTTAAGAAAATAATTGTCAGACATTTCAGGAAACTACTTTTTTAAAAATGTTTTAAGAAAGAAACTTATGCTATGAAATGTCCTAGTTAAGATTCCTTTGTTCGTTACCAATCTTAATATTTTCATTGCTGTTGTTTCGGTAACTTTTACATTTAGATTTTATGCTCATTTTGTATTTATGTAGTTCTTATCATGTGAAATGATATTAACATTTCATTTTAAACTTTTATGTTGTTGAACAGCAGGCGAAAATGCCTGATATATAAACTTACACCTACTGTATATGTATATATATATATGTATATGTGTGTATATATATATGTATATATATATGTTTGTGTGTATATATATACACTGTATTTAAACGTATGTATAGATGGCATATATATATATATATATAGAGAGAGAGAGAGAGAGAGTAGATATACACACACACACATATATATATATATATATATACGTATATATAAAAATATATATATATATATGTGCGTATATATATACATATATTCTCTCTCTTGTGTATATATATATATATATATGTGTGTGTGTGTGTGTATATATATGGAGAGAGAGAGAGAGAGAGAGAGAGAGAGAGCGGCAAGTAAGATTATCTGTATTAGCACTATGGTCATAGTGGTATAGAAAAGAATGTGATTCATATTATCTTCCAAAAACAAAAATTATAACATTACATTATTTAGATTTATTAAACGATGTTATGTAATTGTTTCTCATACTGCGGGTAATTCATCACATGTAATTAATTACAAATGAAGTTTGTTTGATCGTAGTTATACTAAGTCTATATCATGAGCGACTAAGCTTTATTGTGTTTAAAAACCAAATCTGCATATCTTCTTCCCCAGCGTTATCCCTACGTTAAGGGGTCGGTTGTTTGATGCGTCCTCTCCAATGCCTCCTATCAAAGGTATCCTCTTCCTACAAACTTCTTCTCTCCATATCATCCACCACCCCACCGCGCCACCCTAATCTACATATGGTTGGCTTCAGATAGTTTTTGAAAGGTCATTTCCATACAAAGAGCAACACTGCTCAGAAGGAATCCGCAGCCAAGCATCACAAACATTCCCTGAAATAAGAAAAGGATGAGAGTAATCTCAGAATTAAAGATTATAGCAGAACTTTATATAGCACATGAAGTGTATATTCTTTATATGTGCATTTGAAAATATTTTGAAACTGGTCATTTATCAACAGGAATAGAATTTGCAATGGCTTGAAGTTGTCTAAAGGTATTTGGTTTCAGTTCCAGTCTCATCAGAATAGATACTCACCAGAATAGATACTCAGCTGGGCAAGCCCAACCCCCCACTGTGGTGTCAAGCCACGTCAGTGGACTCCCCCAGTCGACAGGGGTCGATCTGCTGCCATGCAAATACTAGGCGAACACGTTTTACACTGTACTAGCCAGGAGGCTGATTTTAGGTGATTGATATAAATCTGTATTATATATCTGTATGGTTACCTACCCATATGTTAGAGATTTTTAGAGTTGATTCAACAGTAATCCTGCTCGGGGGATTACTACATGATGTGGAATTAGGTACGGTGTTTTTGATCCAGTAGTTGTAGAGGCCGCTCTCAGTTAAAGCTTTTATCCTGGAATAAACAATGTGAATAGACTTACATACATACACACACAGATATACTCATATATATATATATATATATATATTTGTTCCGACACAATATACTCAGCGAGAACTACTTTCTATAGGAGAGTCACTTGACCTCTCAATCTCGACCAAGATTTTCCCGCGTTACCCCCCTATCTCGCTCCATATAGTTTCTACCCCCGCCGCCAGGATACGGCCTGAGGGCAGGATTAGGGCAGGTCACTGCCTTCCCGGGTCAGCATCCTCATTAAGTTCTTGGTCGTGAGATGTGAAACATCTCACCCTCTCGCTTAACTCTCGATCCTTTGGCGCGTTGTGATTCCACGTGTTTCCAGTGTGGGGACTTGTGGTTTTTCTGCGTAGTGCGTTTTCGCAAAGTGTTTTCAGTACGTCCCCCTTGCGTATATCCAGTGTTCTTGTAACTCGATAGTGTTGGCCCCTTCGTGTGCGAACGATGGAGCATGTGCGTCGTTGCCCTGGTCCTAGAGCCGGAAAGTCGTGTGGGGCTTTCCTCCCTAAGCCAGAAGTGGACCCTCTTTCCCTTTGTTCCACGTGCAGGGGTAAAGTTTGCTCCTCCTCGGACACGTGTCCGGAGTGCGTAAGTTGGGACGGCATACAGTGGGTACGGTATAGTACCAAGAAGAAGAAGTCGTCTAAGCGTTCCCCCAAAGAAAGTGAGTGGCGTGTCCTCTTTACCGTCGGTCAGTGATCGGTCCGACGAAGCCTCGGCCTCTCCGTCTCCTTCGCAGAGGAGCGGGCAACAAGCCCCCAGTGTTATAGTTAGCCATAGTGTTCTCCCCGGTGAACCCAGTGTGAGGGAGGAACCAAGGGCTGGCACCTCTGGAGAGAACGGAAGGGCCGCTAGTGCTTCGGGGGAATCGGGCCACGTGGCAGGGGATCACGCTTCCTCAGAAGACCCAGTGTGGGGCAGTGTTGCTATTTCGGAGTCCCCCCCCGCCCTCGTGGGCCGGTGCGTCGGGTTCTCCCCCTCCAGAAGACAACCACGCTAGAGTTCGCCGCCCGAGTAGCGATGCCTTCGGATGGAAATTGCCGAAGACTCTGGGGAGGTCACCGCTAAGGATGGACATGTCCCTGGGCCCCTGGCCTCCTAGCAGGGATAGAGTAGACACAGTGCCCTCGATCTCTACAGCAGTTCCCGAGGACTTCCTTCAACATCCTGTCTCGGACGATCGACGGCGAAGAGCTTCCCCCGCGCATCACTCAAGCAGCCGTTACGCGAGGAACGTGGCGCCCTCAGACTCTTCGGAGGCAGATTCATCCTCCGGAGGAGAACTCAGGGAGAAACGACACCGGAAGAGAGAGCGGGCCGAAAGCGATCGTTCCCGCTCCAGGTCGAGGTCGCGGCACAGCAGGAAGCGCCCCCGCTCTCACTCCCGTAAGTACAGGAGGGATGTCTCTCCCGGCGGCGAATGGGTCTACGTCCCTTCATGAGAGTCCAGAAGGCACCGCTCTCCAGACTCTCGGTCCAGTGAACGAGTCTCTAGGTTGTCGCTACCTACGCACAGCCTAGAACCGCTCGACCTGCCACACAGGAAGGACCTCGCTCTTAGGCACAAGTCCTCGAGGCCTCCGGTTCACCCCGCCCAGCGGGGGGAAACGCGCTTCCAAGAAGGCAGCCCGACCGAACCAGCCCAGCTGGGGCGGTCGTCGAGCAGGAAGGACCGGTTCCCGTGGTCGGGTCATCCCACCGGGACCGTGTCCCCCTCTTCCAGAGCCTTGGGGCAGTCGAAGGCCCTCCCGGAGCCGGTGACTCCCGCCCTACGGCGAGACCCACCCGCGTACGGAGCGCCCTACGGTTACGGGTCGACCTCCCTGGAACCAAGAGGAGAACGACCTGTCTACCGTCCAAGCACGGCGCCCCCACGCCAAGCCGAGGCCTCGGCCGACGGAGGCGAGGCTTCCCCGTCGGAGGACTCCGCCTACAGAAGGGTGGTAGGTCTCATCAGGAGGCTCCATGGAATTCCAGAACCCTCGGCGCCTAAGGTGAATGCCTGGAGGTCGAGCCTCCTGAGATACACTCACCGTGACGCCCTGCCGAAGTCCTCCCTGGCCCTTCCTCTCGCCCCAGACCTAGTACTGGGACAAGAATACATTGATAACTTGGTGGCCAGCAGTGCGGGGGCCCCCAAGTCCCAGAGTGCCTCAAAACTCCTCCAAGGTCTCAAACCACAGGGCAAGGTTTATATTCCGGAAGGACGGCGCCCAGGTCCCTGTAGGGTGGACCCAGCCTTGGACATCCTGGGACAAGGCGGCTTGGACGAAAGGGCCTCTTCAGCCCCTGTGTCCTTCTCACCCACTGAAGCCGCCATGATGGAGGAGATGTCAAGAGATCTTGTGAACGTCTCCTCATGGCTGGACTGGTGGGCCTCCACGTTGGTGAACGTACGAGCCTCCACAGACCCCGACGATCCTGAGCAACAAGGTCTCCTGACGGACCTTCTCACCTCCGGGGGGAAAGCCCTCAAGTTTATGGCTTACCAGGCACTCTCCTTGACGGCCAACTGGGTCCTTAGAAAACGGGACACAGTGCTTTCTAAGTTGGCAAGGAAAATCCCGGACAGAGAGGCCCGAGTGGTTCGTAGCCTACCCCTAGGAGGTGAGTCGCTGTTTCCGTTGAAGGAGCTAGAAGTGCTAATGGAGAAGGTGTCCAAGAGGAGAGAGACCAACGCCCCCAGACAAACATCCTCCAGGAGGCCCTCCTTACAGGAGATCAGTCTCGGATAGTGCCGTGACTCCTCAGGCCACCCCCAGCTCTTCGAGGAGGGACGCCCCCTCCTCCTCCTGGACAACAACCCCTCAGCCCTCCCGCAGGGGAGCTCCAGCTTCTGCCAGCTCCTTCAGGTCAGGTTACTCCGCCTCGAAGAGGGGGCAGATCAGGCCGCCCCTCTAGGAAAAGGTAGAGGGAGAGGCCCCCTACTCCCGCCCAAGCCTCGGGTTGGGGGATGCCTCAGACGACCTCATTGGCAAGCATGGAAAACGCATGGGGCGGATGCTTGGACGGTGTCCGTCCTGAAAGAATGCTACAGGGTCCCCTTCATAGCGGATCCACCCCCTCTTATTCCAGCCACCCAGACAGAATGGTTGGCTCCCAGGGACCCGTTGAAAAGGGCCACCCTGCAAAAAGAAGTTTCCTCCATGTTAGAGAAGGGAGCCATGGAAGAAGTCCATCTCCCAGGGCCAGGCTTCTACAGCCGCCTGTTCCTGGTGGAGAAAGCAACGGGGGGGGGGGGGGGGGGGGGTGGGTGGGTGGAGACCAGTGATAGACCTGTCGGCCCTCAACAAGTTCGTCAAGAAGACGAACTTCAAGATGGACACCCCAAAATCCGTCCTGATGTCCTTGAGGGAGAAGGATTTTATGATGATGATCGACCTCAAAGACGCGTACTTCCAGATCCCGGTCCACCCGTCGAGTCGGAAGTTCCTCCGGCTAAAATGGGGCTCCCAGATCCTGCAGTTCAGGACCCTCTGCTTCGGCCTGTCGACGGCCCCTCAAGTGTTCACGAGGGTCTTCGCGACGGTCTCAGTATGGGCTCACGAACGAGGTATCCGTCTCATCAGATACCTGGACGACTGGTTGCTCCTTTCCAGCTCAAAGGCCCTCTTGGAAGAGCAAGGGAAGGACCTCCTCCAATTCTGCAGGAGTCTGGGAATCATTATCAACCTGGAAAAATCGAACCTAACAGAATGGGGTACTTGGGTATGACGTTGGACACCGTGCAGGGGAAGGCCTTCCCCTCGGAAGGCCTTCCCCTCGGAAGACAGGATACAGAACCTCATCAATATCATTCAGCCGTTCCTGTCGGAGCTTTCCAGGAGGGCGAAAGACTGGCAGAGGCTGATAGGTCACCTGGTCTCATTAGAGAAACTGGTTCCCCAAGGGAAGATACGGCTCAGACCCGTACAATGGAACCTCAAGGTCCTATGGTCCCAGACAGGCTCTCAGAAAGCGTTGATTCCGGTCCTTCCGGACACGAGAGCAGCCTTAGAATGGTGGCGATGCCAGTCGAACTCCCTCAAGGGGATGCCCCTCGGGTCCTGTCCCCCCGAGTTTCTCCTGTTCACAGACGCCTCCAGCCTAGGGTGGGGAGCCCACCTGCGGGAGGAAACAGCAAGCGGTACCTGGTCGGAGACCGAAAGGCATCTCCACATCAACGTCCTGGAGCTAAAAGCAGTACAGAAGGCATGTCTGCACTTTGCAAGTCGGTTGAAGGGAAACACCGTGGCCCTAATGTGCGACAACACCACGGTGGTAGCCTACATAAAGAAGCAAGGTGGCATGAAGTCGAAAGAACTGTGTGACCTCACCATAAACATCCTGCATTGGGCGGACGAGCACCAGGTGATACTTCTAGCAAGGTTCATCCCCGGGAAAAGAAACGTGCTAGCCGACGGCCTCAGCAGAATGGGTCAGATAGTAGGGACGGAGTGGTCCCTACACCCGGAAGTGGCCAGACTCATCCTTCAACGCTGGGGCTCCCCGGTGATGGACCTCTTCGCAACAAAGCTCAACGCCAAGCTACCGGTCTATTGCTCCCCGGTACCAGACGAAGGAGCAGCCCTAGAAGACGCCGTCCAGCACAAGTGGGACAACCTGGACGTATATGCCTTTCCCCCCTTCACGCTGTTAAGGCAGGTGCTCAACAGAGTAAGAGCCTCCCAAAACCTAAGGATGACTTTGGTAGCGCCCTGGTGGCTGGAGAGAGAGTGGTTCGCGGATCTAAAAGACCTGGCAAGCCATCCGCCTTGGCCTCTGCCCCCCAGGCCAGATCTGCTGAGTCAGCCTCACTTCCTCAAGTTCCACGACAACCCTCTCTCTCTTCGGCTTCACGCCTGGAGACTATCGAGCGGCTCCTGAAGAAGGAGGGGTACTCCTCCTCCACAGCTAAGAGGATGTCCCTATACCTAAGAAAATCCTCTACCGTGGTCTACCAGGCGAAGTGGGCTGCCTTTACGAAGTGGTGCGCGGCAAAACACATAAGACCTCTTAAAGCCTCGGTCCCTGACATAGCTGACTTTCTCGTGTACCTTAGGGATAAAATAGGGATGTCAATCCCAGCTATTAAAGGAGTACGAGCAGCCTTAGGCCAAGTCTTTCTCCTGAAAGGCATCGACCTGGGGACCTCAAGACACATAGCGATGCTGATTAGAAGTTTCGAGCAGTCCTGTCCTCCTCAAGCCAGGAGAGTGCCCAGATGGGACCTGGCCAAGGTTCTGAAAATGCTGTGTCGTCCTCCCTTTGAACCCCTCAAAGATATCGGGGACAAAGACCTCACCCTCAAGACAGTCTTCTTGCTAGCCTTGGCTTCAGCTTAGAGAGTAGGTGAGATCCATGATCTGTCCTACGACGTGGCACACTCCAAAGGGTGGAGGGAGGTATCCTTCAAGTTCGTACCCTCCTTTGTAGCAAAGACTCAGAACCCAGCAGTCTGGGACCCGAGGTTTGAAGGTTTCTCAATTCCGGCCATCCCCAAGACGGGCAATACGGAAGACCTGAAGTTATGCCCAGTCAGGACGCTCAGGAAGTACCTGGAAAGGACGGCTCATCTCCGCCCAGGTACCAAGAACCTCTTCGTCTCCTCAGGTGTTAATAAGAAGCAAGTCTCCAAGAACACTATTTCCTTCTGGCTGAGACAAGTCATCACTAGGACTTATGATGAGGACAAGGCGGCAGTACCAGGCACTCCCCGCCCCCATGACATCAGAGGCCTGAGCACTTCCTTGGCCTTTGAGAGAAACATGGCGGTGGGGCAGATCCTACAGGCCGGCACTTGGTCGCACCAGTCGACCTTCACTGCCCACTATCTCAAAGACTATTCAAGAAAGTCTTTGGATGGATTCTCCATTGGGACAGTCATCGCCGCCCTTCAAGCTGTGTAGCGGCAGGCTAGAAGACGTCCCCAACGGTGAATAGACTCGTCCCTACTTCTTCAGGAGAAGATTCAGTAGAGAAGATGTTAAGAGGTGAGTCTTAAAATATAAGCGTAAGGTTTCCGCAGTTACCCTCTATCCGCTCTCTGTACCCCCGCAATCCTTAGCCCTCCAGGCACTATGTGCCAGACCAAGTGGCAGAATGGCTCTCCCGCCTCCTAAGGTGTAAGTCTCCTATAGAAAGTAGTTCTCGCTGAGTATATTGTGTCGGAACAAATCAAAAAATTTTAAACAATTTTTATTTTTCCTAACATACTCACCGAGAACTACTTTCGGGTAATGGCCCTCCCGTCCGTCCCCGAGTGCCATTCTTACATTGCCGAGTTGTGCTAAACGTCGAACTTAATGAGGAGGCTGACCCGGGAAGGCAGTGACCTGCCCTAATCCTGCCCTCAGGGCGTATCCTGGCGGCGGGGGGTAGAAACTATATGGAGCGAGATAAGGGGGTAACGCGGGAAAATCTTGGTCGAGATTGAGAGGTCAAGTGACTCTCCTATAGAAAGTAGTTCTCGGTGAGTATGTTAGGAAAAATAAAAATTGTTTAAAATTTTATATATATATATATATATATACTGTACAGTATGTATCCAGGTATACATACAGTAAATTTACACGTGTATATATATATATATATGTATAAATATATATATATATATATATATATGTATAAATACATATATATATATGTATAAATACATATTTATATATATATATATATATATATGTATAAATACATATATATATATGTATAAATACATATATATATATATATATATATACTGTACAATATGTATCCATGTATATATACAGTAAATCTACACATGTGTATATACATACATAATTATATATATATATATATATATATACATATATATGCACATATATGTATTTATTTATATGCATATATATATATACTCTCTCTCTCTCTCTCTCTCTCTCTCTCTCTCTATATATATATATATATATATGTATATATATATTTATATTTATATTATCAGTGCCCAAGCCCAATAGGCCACCATAACCCTTTATGATACCCAGTTTTTATAGGTTCTTTATCCACTAGTCGTTGAATTCTACATAAGGATGTACATACACAAGCTCTCAAATACACATACAATAAGAAAACCTCGATTGGACTAAAGCAAGTTGTTTATTAGGGCATTATAATTATGGCCACCCGTTTACTTTTATTTTATGCTAGTGTATGCGACCAGTCTAAAATGATGGCTAATTATTTCAGATAGATTTGAAAATAAGCACACAGTTTCAACACTTCCCATCTCATCCCCTTTTCCTAACCTAAACCCGAGTGGTTCGGCAATTTGTGGGAGTTTGTGGTTTCCAAGTTAACCTCTCGGGGGTAACCCCTTTTAAAAGGTATGACTACTTGCTCTTCCCCATACCCGAGGGAAGGGGAGTGACTGAATAGTCATACGTTTGGCAATGCCGCTCGGCATAATAAGAAATTATGTACATACGTATATATATATATATATATGTATATATATATATATATATATTCTTACGAAGCTGGTCTAGTGTAGAGTAAATACAGTAGTTTAATAATGATTTTATTTCTATTTTATTTGTGCATTGAAGAGAGGTTAGCCAGCTCTTAAGATGAGTTCTGCTCGTCTAGGCGTGAGTATATTATGTAAATTGCTTGAGACCTTCGTCATTAATTTCATTGTATTCCTTATTCAAGTTAGTATATGTAAATTTACGTTATTTTTAAGAATTAACTTTTTATATTGCGTATATATTTTATGAAGTCTTACGTAAACTGTTTGAGAGTGTTATGTGATCATACACGATATGAACAAGGGCTTATGTAATGTTCTTTTATATTTTAGGAGGTATTGCGTCAGGTTTGTGAGAGAATACGCAGTGCACCATGTGCTTTGGAAAATTTGCGAAAAACCTAGTGATAGGATGTTATCTTTTTTTATTTCGGGGACAAAGGGTGTATGGAGCTAGCTGACTGAGAGAGTTCGTCTCCTTTTTGGGTGAATATGGTCGAGAGAGCAATACTTGGTAACTCTGATGCCTTGCCCTGGCCCCCCACTCTTCCAGATCTCAGTCCTGGAAGTTTCTGGAAGTAGCTAAGTCTTAAAAAAGCGACCCCCAAGGCTGCATAGCAGTAGTAGAGAAGCATTCGTCTTGTGAAAGAGCCAAAAATTCCCTCTCTCTTCCTCCGAGTACCTATAGTGTGGCCTCTCCTTAGTAACTCTGTGCCCCAAAGCAAATCGTGAGTTGAAAAGATACGTAAGCCGAAACGGTGATTTTGAATTCATTGTACTAGGGTGAGTGTTGACATTGTGTAAAGGTTTTATAATTGGCCCTGTAGGAAGGTTAGGTAATTTTATTGTGATCTGGTTATCTATTTTTCATTAAGTGTCAAACTTCAATATTGTACTCAGATTTAATATCAAGTGAAACAAGCGATTGTTTAATTTCATAAAAGTTATTTCTTTTCTGTTAGTCTAAGGAATATTCAGATTTAGCATTTAAAGTGAAGTCATCATATAATTTTCAGATCGTAATATTTTTGTCTTAATCTAAGTTTTGTTCAGACTTAATATTTCGAGTGACTTATTTTGTAATTATGTAAGTTTTTTCAGTGTTGCAATTTAGATAGAATATTTGTATTTTTGTAAAGAGTGTAATATTCCAATCATCACTGTTTAGAATAGTTATGCTTGTATCCTGTTAATGAACCACAGTAAGTTTATTCATAATGATAATTACCCAAGAGACCTTTGGATATTTAGTGTTTTATATATTGCTGTCTGGGAGCTATTTAACTGTCTCAGAATTCATGTATTAATATTTTAAAGTGTAACAGTTTTAATGTAATAGCAAACAAGTGAGTTTGGAATTCGAGAGGTTGATTACCTTGCCAGTCATAGTATATATAATATTATATGTTCGGTTCTCAGTCACGAAACATAGTATAATATATATTTTTGGTGCCCAGACCAGGGAGCTATCATCATATAATAATAATAATAATATATATATATATATATATATATATATATACACATATATATATTTATTATATATATTTATTATATATATACATATATATATATATACCTGGAAAGGACGGCTCATCTCCGCCCAGGTACCAAGAACCTCTTCGTCTCCTCAGGTGTTAATAAGAAGCAAGTCTCCAAGAACACTATTTCCTTCTGGCTGAGACAAGTCATCACTAGGACTTATGATGAGGACAAGGTGGCAGTACCAGGCACTCCCCGCCCCCATGACATCAGAGGCCTGAGCACTTCCTTGGCCTTTGAGAGAAACATGGCAGTGGGGCAGATCCTACAGGCCGGCACTTGGTCGCACCAGTCGACCTTCACTGCCCACTATCTCAAAGACTATTCAAGAAAGTCTTTGGATGGATTCTCCATTGGGACAGTCATCGCCGCCCTTCAGGCTGTGTAGCGGCAGGCTAGAAGACGTCCCCAACGGTGAATAGACTCGTCCCTACTTCTTCAGGAGAAGATTCAGTAGAGAAGATGTTAAGAGGTGAGTCTTAAAATATAAGCGTAAGGTTTCCGCAGTTACCCTCTATCCGCTCTCTGTACCCCCGCAATCCTTAGCCCTCCAGGCACTATGTGCCAGACCAAGTGGCAGAATGGCTCTCCCGCCTCCTAAGGTGTAAGTCTCCTATAGAAAGTAGTTCTCGCTGAGTATATTGTGTCGGAACAAATCAAAAATTTTAAACAATTTTTATTTTTCCTAACATACTCACCGAGAACTACTTTCGGGTAATGGCCCTCCCGTCCGTCCCCGAGTGCCATTCTTACATTGCCGAGTTGTGCTAAACGTCGAACTTAATGAGGAGGCTGACCCGGGAAGGCAGTGACCTGCCCTAATCCTGCCCTCAGGGCGTATCCTGGCGGCGGGGGTAGAAACTATATGGAGCGAGATAAGGGGGTAACGCGGGAAAATCTTGGTCGAGATTGAGAGGTCAAGTGACTCTCCTATAGAAAGTAGTTCTCGGTGAGTATGTTAGGAAAAATAAAAATTGTTTAAAATTATATATATATATATATATATACTGTACAGTATGTATCCAGGTATACATACAGTAAATTTACATGTGTATATATATATATATATATATATGTATAAATACATATATATATATATATGTATAAATACATATATATATATGTATAAATACATATATATATATATATATATATACTGTACAATATGTATCCATGTATATATACAGTAAATCTACACATGTGTATATACATACATAATTATATATATATATATATATATATACATATATATGCACATATATGTATTTATTTATATGCATATATATATACTCTCTCTCTCTCTCTCTCTCTCTCTCTCTCTCTCTCTCTCTTTATATATATATATATATATGTATATATATTTATATTTATATTATCAGTGCCCAAGCCCAATAGGCCACCATAACCCTTTATGATACCCAGTTTTTATAGGTTCTTTATCCACTAGTCGTTGAATTCTACATAAGGATGTACATACACAAGCTCTCAAATACACATACAATAAGAAAACCTCGATTGGACTAAAGCAAGTTGTTTATTAGGGCATTATAATTATGGCCACCCGTTTACTTTTATTTTATGCTAGTGTATGCGACCAGTCTAAAATGATGGCTAATTATTTCAGATAGATTTGAAAATAAGCACACAGTTTCAACACTTCCCATCTCATCCCCTTTTCCTAACCTAAACCCGAGTGGTTCGGCAATTTGTGGGAGTTTGTGGTTTCCAAGTTAACCTCTCGGGGTAACCCCTTTTAAAAGGTATGACTACTTGCTCTTCCCCATACCCGAGGGAAGGGGAGTGACTGAATAGTCATACGTTTGGCAATGCCGCTCGGCATAATAAGAAATTATGTACATACGTATATATATATATATATATATATATATCTTACGAAGCTGGTCTAGTGTAGAGTAAATACAGTAGTTTAATAATGATTTTATTTCTATTTTATTTGTGCATTGAAGAGAGGTTAGCCAGCTCTTAAGATGAGTTCTGCTCGTCTAGGCGTGAGTATATTATGTAAATTGCTTGAGACCTTCGTCATTAATTTCATTGTATTCCTTATTCAAGTTAGTATATGTAAATTTACGTTATTTTTAAGAATTAACTTTTTATATTGCGTATATATTTTATGAAGTCTTACGTAAACTGTTTGAGAGTGTTATGTGATCATACACGATATGAACAAGGGCTTATGTAATGTTCTTTTATATTTTAGGAGGTATTGCGTCAGGTTTGTGAGAGAATACGCAGTGCACCATGTGCTTTGGAAAATTTGCGAAAAACCTAGTGATAGGATGTTATCTTTTTTTATTTCGGGGACAAAGGGTGTATGGAGCTAGCTGACTGAGAGAGTTCGTCTCCTTTTTGGGTGAATATGGTCGAGAGAGCAATACTTGGTAACTCTGATGCCTTGCCCTGGCCCCCCACTCTTCCAGATCTCAGTCCTGGAAGTTTCTGGAAGTAGCTAAGTCTTAAAAAAGCGACCCCCAAGGCTGCATAGCAGTAGTAGAGAAGCAGTCGTCTTGTGAAAGAGCCAAAAATTCCCTCTCTCTTCCTCCGAGTACCTATAGTGTGGCCTCTCCTTAGTAACTCTGTGCCCCAAAGCAAATCGTGAGTTGAAAAGATACGTAAGCCGAAACGGTGATTTTGAATTCATTGTACTAGGGTGAGTGTTGACATTGTGTAAAGGTTTTATAATTGGCCCTGTAGGAAGGTTAGGTAATTTTATTGTGATCTGGTTATCTATTTTTCATTAAGTGTCAAACTTCAATATTGTACTCAGATTTAATATCAAGTGAAACAAGCGATTGTTTAATTTCATAAGAGTTATTCCTTTTCTGTTAGTCTAAGGAATATTCAGATTTAGCATTTAAAGTGAAGTCATCATATAATTTTCAGATCGTAATATTTTTGTCTTAATCTAAGTTTTGTTCAGACTTAATATTTCGAGTGACTTATTTTGTAATTATGTAAGTTTTTTTCAGTGTTGCAATTTAGATAGAATATTTGTATTTTTGTAAAGAGTGTAATATTCCAATCATCACTGTTTAGAATAGTTATGCTTGTATCCTGTTAATGAACCACAGTAAGTTTATTCGTAATGATAATTACCCAAGAGACCTTTGGATATTTAGTGTTTTATATATTGCTGTCTGGGAGCTATTTAACTGTCTCAGAATTCATGTATTAATATTTTAAAGTGTAACAGTTTTAATGTAATAGCAAACAAGTGAGTTTGGAATTCGAGAGGTTGATTACCTTGCCAGTCATAGTATATATAATATTATATGTTCGGTTCTCAATCACGAAACAGTATAATATATATTTTGGTGCCCAGACCAGGGAGCTATCATCATATAATAATAATAATAATAATAATAATAATAATAATAATAATATATATATGTATACACATATATATTTATTATATATATTTATTATATATATATATATATATATATATATATGTATGTATGTATGTATATATATATATAGTCAGATGTTTGCTCTTTATTATATAGGAGAGGATAGTTGTGAGCGACTCTTCATATCAGAATCTAAGCAACTTCCTTTTAACAACCATTAAAGAATTCAAGGCTTATAAAGATATTGCTTAAAATGAGAATATCTTACCTGTCATCCATGGCTGGCCGTAAAGGGCTATTCTTCTGAGTTATCATAGCCATTGCTGAAGGTAAGAATAGTTCGCTGGACATGTAGAATTCACAGTTACCTGTTTGGATAGAGAGAGAAAAAATCTACATTATTTTACCCTGCTTGAGCCCTTGGGCCTATAGCATCCTGCTTTCCTAACTGGGGTTGTAGCTTAACTATAGCTAAAGAGTCTCCTCTACCCTTACCAAGAGGAAAGTAGCCACCGAACAATTACAGTGCGGTAGTTAACCCCATGTGTAAAGAAGAATTGTTTGGTAATCTCAGTGTGGTCAGATGTATGAGGACAGAGGAGAATATGTAAAGAATAGTCCAGTCTATTCAGTGTATGTGTAGACAAATGAAAAATGAACCGTAACCTGAGAGAAGGATGGAAAGTAGTACTGTCTGAGCAGTCAAAGGTCTCTATAACTCTCTAGCGGTAGTATCTCAACGGGTGGCTGGTAATAATAATAAAAGGGATTTACTAAACATTTTGAAAAAAATTAAACTGTTTAATATTTCATATATTCCTGTGCATATTGAACATATTAAATATTATATGAACCATCGGTAATAGAAAATATCTTCTGTTAGATTCAATCAAACATCAATTAATTTCTTCATAAAATATATGAAAATTGCGTATGATTACTAATAATTGCTCTCAAGGATCCCATTTGTTTAATGGTATTTATATTGCTAATTTGCAAAATCTATTGAATGTTTAATCTTGATAAATGTTTGGTTTTGCCTTTTATTGCTAATGTTATCGATAACAGTTAATCTTTATCTACTTAGATATAAGCTATTATCGCTTTACTTGCTTTTACAGTGGACCCTCACCTCAGTTATGTATAATGTTGTCATTAATAGGTACGTATGTATACGTAAATATATATGATTTATGCATATATACATTTATACACACACATGTATATATATATATATATATATATACTCATATATGCATACTTGCATATATGTATATATACGTATATATATGTATGAATATGAATATTTATACATATTTATATTATATATATATATATATATATATATAGGCATATAGTAGGCCTATATGCATATGCATATATATATATATATATATACTGTATATATATATATATATATATATGTATATATATGTGTGTGTGTTTGTGAATGTGTCTATGTATGTGCATATATATGTCTATATATGTTTATTTATGAAAGTATATGGATATACTATATAAATGCATACAAAGACATTCATATATACAAAATGAGTATATATAAAAATATGCATACACACCCATATATATATTTATATATATATATATATATATATATATATATATATATATATATACATATATATTTATATATTTGATATTTTTCAATATTCTAAAACTGTTATTGGTACAAATTAGGACCATATTAATACTGATCGTAAATAGTTTCAATCAATTTGAGTTCTATGTAATTCTCGATACATACAATTATTAATTTACTGAGGTAATTTTCATGCATATTCAATGTCCCTGTGCTTCATTATCAGCTCTTCATTATTGGGTAATTTCTTCGCCAATTTGTTGATGTAAATAACATGTTGATTTACTATTTAATTCACCATTTGAATAGTCCTTTGTAATTGTTAGTAATTTTTTTTCTTTCAATTAATGTTCAGATAAGTATTAGGCAAAGGTTTATTTCTATTTGTTTATTCCCAGTGGGATAGTTGAATCAGTAGAACTTCAAAAGTTCAAACTTGCAGCAAATGTTTTTATGTTGAACGGGGGCACATAATTCTTTTTATTGTTTATATATGAAAGATGTTTTAATGTTGTTAGTGTTTCTAAAATATTTTATTTTAATTGTTCATTACTTCTTATGTCGTTTTTTTTTATTTCCTTATTTCTTTTCCTCAATGGGCTATTTTTCCCTGTTGGAGCCCTTTGGCTTATAGCATCTTGCTTTTCTAACTAGGGTTGTAACTTATCTAGTAATAATGATAATGATAATAACGGCAAAAAAAATTTTTTTTTTTGAGATATTTATCATTTTCATAGAACTCCATCTCTTCTATAATTGTAAGTCATTTAAAATCCGTTTTTTTCTGGTCAGATATTTATCTCCGCCAACGAAGTTGGAAGGAGATTATTTTCGGCCCTATTTGTGCGTTTGCTCGTGTGTGGGTGTGTTTGTTTGTGTACAGTTTCGTGGCAACAATTTAAATGGTAGAGTAATGAAACTTGCAGGGATTAACTCTTGTGTAAAAAGCTGGAAATGATTAAATTTTGGAAGGTCAAGGTCACGGTCAAGCTAAATGTCCAATTCACGTAATCAGCCATAAGTTTGGACATCGTTGTCACAGAGGCTTCAAACTTGGCTCATATATTAGTGTATGAAAATCCACGCCTATTGATATATGTTAATGTCAAAGGGCAAGGTCAAGGTCGAGCAAAAGGTTGAGAAATGAGCTGTTGTGGCAGAGGTATGTGCTCTACTGAGTGACCCTCTAGTTACTTTTGCACGGCAATTGTTTCATACACACTCGTACACTATAACGGTTTAGTTTTTTCTTATCTTATCACTTGCTCTTCCCGGCACTGTTGATAAACCAACCTATATAAGCCTGACAACTCATGAATAATTTTGTGTGAATTTTTCGTGACGCTCTTGCTCGCAAGTCCTGGTATTTAAGCTCGATGTCTGTTTAATGTAAGTTTAGTTGCATTCACCTCACCTCTCAGTTATTATTATTATTATTATTATTATTATTATTATTATTATTATTATTAGCTAAGCTACAACCCTAGTTAGAAAAGGAAGATGCTATAAGCCCAAGGGCTTCAACATGGAAAAATAGCCCGTTGAGGAAAGGAAATAAGGAAATAGATAAACGATATAAGAAGTATTGAACAATTAAAATAAAATATTTTAAAAACAGTAACAATATTATAACACATATTTCACATATAAACTATATTGAGACTTATGTCAGCCTGTTCAACATAAAAACTTTACACTCTACTGAATATATTATTACTGCCTAAGCTACAACCCTAGTTGGAGAAGCAGAATGCTATAAGCCAAAGGGCTCCAACAAGGAAAAATAGCCCAGTGAGGAAAGGAAACAAGGAAATAAATGAACTACAAGAGAAGTAATGAACAATTAAAATAACATATTTTAAGATCAGTAACAACATTAAAACAAATCTTTTATGTATAAACCATAAAAAGAGACTTATTTCAGCCTATTCAGCATAAAAGCATTTGCTGCAAGTTTGAACTTTTGAAGTTCCGATTCAACTACCCGATTAGGACGGTCATTCCACAACTTGGTCACAGCTGGAATAAAACTTCTAGAATACTGTTTAGTATCGAGCCTCATGATGGAGAAGGCCCGACTATTAGAATTAATATCCTGCCTAGTATTACGAACAGGATGGAACTGTCCAAGAAGATCTGAATGTAAAGGATGGTATTGCCTAATTGGGGCCTCTCACAATTGCTTAGTTTTGTTGGTAAAATTTGCTGAGATTATTCTGTAAATCAGTTTTGAGGATTTAGAAAATCCTCTGTTATTGCTTTGAGATTTTATATTAACAGTGGCTTTCCTGATCCTGTTATATGGGAATAATATTAAAGTAGGTTTTGTGCTTAAAATTATGAACGTTTGGTCTTTTAAGTATAAAGCTTTTCATCTGTGCAATGAAGTGACTCCGGGTTGGCTATATAACAATATAACAATAGTATATATATATATATATATATATATATGTGTGTGTGTGTGTGTGTGTGTGTGTGAGTGTGTGTGTGTGTGTATGTGTGAACCTTAGTGATAATGAGAGTATTGAGTGAATCCTCAGTATTTTTGTTTTCTTCAATTCCTCTTAAAGAAGAAGGACGAAAATAGTCATGATTCAATATATTCATTTTTCCCCCATGGTTAGTTGTTATATATATTTGTATATATATATATATATATATATATGTATGTATATGTGTATGTATATGTATATATATATGTGTGTGTGTGTTTGTATATATATATATGTGTGTGTATAGTATACAATTATACAGTTTATGTTCATAGATTATATATATATTTATATATATATATAAATATGTGTGTAGTATACAGTTATACAGTATATGTACATATATTATATGTATATGTATATATATATATATATATATACAGTATATATATATATATATATATATACTGTATATATATATATATATATATATATACAGTATACTGTATGTAGTGTATGAAGAGCCTAAATGTATGTTGATTTATTTGTACACAAGTGCACTTATCATCTCTTTTATTTTAGATGAGCCTATTTAGAGAGAAATGTGAAAGTTCAAATACTTTTATCAATAGTAATTACAGATAATGAAACTTTCCATCAAGACCATCTTCAACCAACCTGTTTTAGTGAAATGCTCAGCCAGAAGCATCCTCAGAGAAAGGTCCTCAATGATCAGAACATGGTCTCCCTCTGCAACCGAGTTCTCCAAAGTGACTCCATATTCGCTCCCTGTTGTGTAGGCCATGCGGCCAATCTCCTCGGATTGGGCCACTTCGTGGAATATACCCGAAGTCACACTCTGAAGAAATTACATGTTACATAATTGTCCTGATGAAAAGTATCATTTGACTCAACATTATAAAATGAATAGATTAGTTTCCAGTTAAGATATTAAAGTTAAGAATCATAATTTCTAGTTCATCATCATCTTCTACGCTTATAGACGCAACGGGGCTCTGTTAGATTTGGGCAGTCGTCCCTATCTTGAGCTTTTAAATCAATACTTCTCCATTCATCATCTCCTACTTCACACTTCAAAGTCCTCAGCCATGTAGGCCTGGGTCTTCCATCTCTACTAGTGCCTTGTGGAGCCCAGTTAAACGTTTGGTGAATTGATCGTTCTTGGGGAGTGAGAAGAGCATAACTAAACCATCTCCATCTACTCCTCATATCCATTATGAAATTGAATTATAAAATCGTATGTGTAGTAATTTGCCAAATCAAATTGTAATAGCAGGCTGATTTATCTTTATATACTAAGTGTATTCTGTGTTACAATCCCACATTTCCTTTATATACTGAGTGTACGCTGTGTCACTCTCCTATATTTTCTTTATATACTAAATGTACTCTGTATCACTCTTCAACATTACCTTTATATACTGGGGGTACTTTGTGTCACTCTTCCACATTACCTTTATATACTGGCTGTACTCTGTGTCACTCTCTCACATTACCTTTATATATTGGGTGTTCTCTTTGTCATACTCTGTGTCACTCTCTCACATTACCTTTATATATTGGGTGTTCTCTTTGTCATTCTCCCAGATTACCTTTATATACTGAGTGTATTCTGTATGACTTTCCAACATTACTTTAATATACTGTATATATTCAGTGTTATTCTCCCACATTACCTTTATATACTGTGTGTATTCTGTGTTACTCTCCCACACCATGATGATGGAAGAATCATCCAGCACCTCTCTCAGAGACTGAAGAGGTTGGGGTATGTAACGAACCGCCAGAAGTGACATGAGATTCCCACTGTAGCTCTTGGTCAAGATCAGCGTGGTCAGCATCCAGACGCAGATCATTATGCGAGACCACCAAGTGTATGAGGTGACCAGCACATCTGCCAAAGATATACTCGATTTAAAAAGGCATGAACTTGGATCTAAACCATATAATCATCTTCGCCAACTTCGTTGCGAAGGCGTGTACCGTATTTATTTCTTTTGTATGTCTGTCTGTCTTGCAATCCGCATAACTCTAAAATTGTTTGACTGAATCTCATGAACTTTGGTTGGATGATTGGCCATGATCCAAGGACAATTTGATTAGATTTTTTGGAGTGATTGGATCAAACGTTAAGGTCAAGGTAACGAAAAACCAAAATTCTCTTTTTGCTATATTGTGGTCAATATTTAACTGATTTGCATGAATCTAGTGTCAAAACGTACATAATTCAATTGCCTATCCTGAGGCAGTGGCAAAGCTATGCGCTCTACCAAGTGGCCATTCTAGTTGAAACATGTTTTATGAAATTTTAATACTGGTTGAGAAATATGGTATGACTCAAAACAAATCTTTTTGAACACTGGAAAATATCAACTTAAAAGTAAGGAAGAGAATGTGCATTATTTTGAAACTAAATCTGAATTTTTTTTTTGTCATTCAAGAGCCCTTCAGATAGTCCACCATTCTCTCTACAAACAAGCATTACAGTAACTACCTCCGTATCTCTTGCTCGCTGTGGATGATCTGGCAACCCAATAAAAAAGATTTAGCATTAATATAAAACATAATAAACTAGAGGGGCACTCAGTAGAGCATAGACCTCCACCGTGGCACCTTATTTCTTGATCTACCGCTCTCTGTGACCTTGACCTTCTAACATCTAATAATTTCCATCTTTTTACACAACAGTCAATCCCTGCAAGTTTCATTACGATTAAAATTGTGGCCCGGAAGTTGTTGACAAACAAAAACACGCACAAACAGGGGGTAAAAAATAACCTCCTTCTAACTTCGTTGGCGAAGGTAATTAGTCGTCCACAATGGCATAATTTTTACGATCTAGGAATGGAAGTCTGATTCACTGCCAGTAAATATTCCACAATGTTTGATGATGGACTTCCTTACCCTCCATTCGTTGTTCTCATTACATGTGTCATCATCATCATTATCATATCCTCCTACACCTATTGACGCAAAGGGCCTCTGTTAGATGTCCCCTGTCAGCTCTCTCTTGAGCTTTTAAATCGATACTTCTCCATTCATCATTTCCTACTTTAGAGGTTGTCTGAGTAAAGGAACTGTCATTGATACACGTTTGTGTTGGTGCAGCCAGTGATTTTAGCCTTTTGGAGGTGTTCTAAACGTTGTAGAGACTGTGCAGTTATGCTTTATAGTCCTCAGCCATGTAGGCCTGGGTCTTCCAACTCTTCTAGTGCCTTGTGGAGCCCAGTTAACTATTACCATGGTAGAATAACTCTTATAGATATAGGGATATTATTAATTGAAAATGGGATTAACTTCATATTTTTTTTTCTTTTATATTTGTTACGTTTGCAATACATTAATGTTCTGTGTCAACTTTAGAAAACTAGAACAACTCTGTTAGGAATAGTGTCATAATGTTATTCATTGACAATACATCAGAAATTGCTATAGTTGCCGCAAAGATTATGGGCAAAATAAGCCCCACCACCTGAGGATGTCAAAGCCAATCATGTTGTCTCCAAGCAAATTAAGCCCCACCCCATGATGATGTCATAGCCAATCACATTGTCTCCAAGCAAAATAAGCCCCATCCCTTGATGCTATCATAGCCAATCACGTCGTCTCCACGCGAAATAAGTCCCTTGTGCCCTGATGACGTCATAGCCAATCACGTTGCCTCCCGCATTAGCAGCGGTCGCAATTGATTTAGGGGTATGTGTTGTGACCGCTGTTAATACGTGAGGCAACATGAATAGCTATGACGTCATCAGTGGGCGGGGCTTATTTCACCGGGAATCTCTGCAGCGACTATACTTGATGCCTTTTTGCAGTTGGGGATTATCATAGCTAGCCCTCCTTCTTTCCAGCGAATACAAACCTTGTTGCAAGAAGACGCGGAAATAGTCGAAAACGTCTTGCTTAGCAGGTCTCTCTCTAATTGGTATAGAGTAAGACAAAATCGTAACCAATCCAATCATAACAATGAAGGCCACGAGTACCCCTGCCCAAACTGGTGGTGCTAGGGGCATTGCAAAGCCCCAGGGATCGACTTCCGTCTCGCCTTGCTTCGCTGCAATCCTGACGTAGTCCACCAACATTGTCTTTGTGAAATCAACCACACTCGTCCTCAGTGGATTGATTCCGAAAGGGCCTAAGGCCATATCTACCTCCTGCGAAGATAAGTAGTCGAGATATTAATTGATTTGCCTGAATGAAATAGGGGTTGGTCATTATTATTATTATTATTATTATTATTATTATTATTATTATTATTATTATTATTATAACCTAAGCTATAACCCTAGTTTGAAAAGCATGATGGAATAAGCCCAAAGGCTCCAACTTGGAAAAATAGCCCAGTGAGGAAAGGAGTAAGGAAATAAATAAACTACAAGAGAAATAATAAAGAATGGAAATTGAATATTTTGATAACAGTAACAGCATTGATATAGATCTCACATATAAACTATAAAAAAAACTAAAAAAAAAAAGGAGGAAGAAAAATAAGACAGATTAGTACACCCGAGTGTACCCTCAAGCAAGAGAACTATACCCCAGGACAGTCGAAAATTGGAATTGTCTTGAGTCTTCAGCTTATTTGGAAAAATTAAATTTCTGTTTATAAATAGTTTTAAGACTTCTGGGTTATTGGTAGATAATAACGATATGGATTTCAATAATAGCGAGAACAGCAATAATAGCTATAGTTAATGATAATAATCACAATAATAATAATAGTAATGATAGATATAATTATAATGTTAATGATGAGACTCATTTATTGTATCCTATTTCTCTTCCACTTCTTTTTGTTAAAGTTTTTATATTTTATATAGGAGCTATTTATTTTAATATTGTTACTATTCTTAAGATATTTTATTTTTCCTTGTTTCCTTTCCTCACTGGGCTATTTTTCATGTTGGGTACCCTGGGTTTATAGCATTCTGCATTTCCAACTAGGGTTGTAGCTTAGCAAGTAATAATAATAGTAATAATAATTTTACTACTACTACTAATACACCACAGAACTACTACTAGTACTACTACTACTACTACTACTAGTACTACTACTACTACTACTACTACTACTACTAATAATAATAATAATAATAATAATATTTTGGAAGATGCTATACAGGCAAAAATTGGTATTTTTCCTCTTATGGCATGGTGCGTTTCTACCTAGGGACGTTGCTTAGCTAATAATAATAATAATAATAATAATAATAATAATAA
This sequence comes from Palaemon carinicauda, assembly GCF_036898095.1. Taxonomy (NCBI): domain Eukaryota; kingdom Metazoa; phylum Arthropoda; class Malacostraca; order Decapoda; family Palaemonidae; genus Palaemon; species Palaemon carinicauda. Next base: position 28,681,653 of record NC_090761.1, read on the forward strand.
TAATAATAATAATAATAGAACGGGCAAGTAGGTAATATACCTTTAAAGACCCAAGTGAAAATTTTACCTTTCTCAGTACCATTCCAATCATGCCAACCCAGGATCCGTCTGGGAGCAGGTAGCCCCACGATCTGTCGTCAGGTCTGACCAAACCATACCTAGAAACATTCATAGAAATCATCATCATCATCATCATCATCTCCTACGCCTACTTACGCAAAGGACCTCAGTTAGATTTCTCCAGTCGTCTCTATCTTGGGCTTTTTAATCATTGAAATAGACTTAGATATTAAATAGGTTAGGTACATTTATTGTACTAACTTAATCATTTATGAATAAATATGTTTGTGTGTGATAGTATTTTGTATTGATCATCATCATCATCATCATCATCTCCTACGCCTACTGACGCAAAGGACTTCAGTTAGATTTCGCCAGTCGTTTCTATCTTGAGCTTTTAAGTCATTGAAATAGACTTAGATATTAGATAGGGCTTTAGGTACATTTATTGCACTAACTTAATCATTTATGAATTAATATGTTTGTGTGTGATAGTATTTTGTATTGATACGATCATAAATAGTATACTTTGAAGTTTGGAGTCATGTGATGATATGTGTTGATTGTACATAAGTCTGTGAAATAAGATATATGCTGCTGAATTATTATTATTATTATTATTATTATTATTATTATTATTATTATTATTATTATTATTATTAGCTTAGCTACAACCCTAATTGGAATAGGA
>NC_090761.1:28707403-28719903 GCF_036898095.1 Palaemon carinicauda
TACTTTACGCTTCATAGTCCTCAGCCATGTAGGTCTGGGTCTTCCAACTCTTCTAGTAACATGTGGAGCCCAGCTGAACGTTTTGTGAACCATCTCTATTGACCCCTCACCATGAACCTCTTTTCAATCAGAGATTCTTCATGAACCCTATAAACAGTATGCTGTTGCCTCTAGCATTTGTAAAATAGCGAAAATGTGAAAAATAGTGAAAAAAATAGTTTGTAAAATTGTGAAGAAAAAATTGTTTCCATGGCATAGGTTATTTCCAAATATTCGAAATATGTATGTGAGAAGTTTTGTATTTTTTTAATAAAAGTTATTTATTGATCTTCTGTGAGCTATCTAAAATATTGTCCTTTTTATTTTATCTTTTCGCAATAATATCACATTAATTTATCATATTTTTTTTCATTTTATCACATTGATTAATAAAATCATATTTTTTTCTTGTTATCACATTAATTTATCAAATCATAATATTGTTTTATGTAATCACATTAATTTATCAAATCATAATTTTTATTCTTGTTACATTAATTTACCAAATCATATTTTTTTTTCATGTTATATTAATTTACCAAACCATAATTTTTTCATGGTATCACATTGATTTATAATATAATTTGTCTCTATTATCAATTCATATTTCTTCCATTTCCATATTTACTTTGAATATCTGATAAATTCTTACGTGCCAGTTTTTAAGCCTGAAATATACTGTAAGTATAATCACCTAGCCAAGTTTGGCTACTAATCAATCTAAAATTTGCTTTATTTCATCTAACCAATTAGTTATGGATGGGAAGTTATCTATACGAAGAAAAACGTTTATACAATATAGTAAGGCGAGGCAATTTTGGACACCTTTTTAGAAACCTTTGTACAAAATCTGTATTAATAATTTATGACCAAAAATCAAACATGCTTTCAAAAGAGGGAGGTCTCATCTATAAAAGTAGTTTGTCTCATAATCATCAGAGAATTAGAAATTCCTATATCTCATCCATAAAAAAAATATCTTAGAAGCGAGGCAATTTTGGACAGCGAGGCAATTATGGACACGTCTGTATCTCCGTTAAGCAGCAACGCTCAATTTCCAAATTATGACAATTTGTGGTCACTCTCAATATAAATATACTAGTAAAAAATTATGGACTTACATAAATTTTTGTGTCCGTAATCCAAGATTGTCCAATTTTGCCTCGCCAAGAAAAAAAGTGATGAGTTTGCCTGTCCAATTTTGCCTGACCATGGTTTTGAAAACTGTCCAATTTTGCCTGACCATGGTTTTGAAAACTGTCCAATTTTGCCTTACTATATGAATATGTAAATCAAACTTTGTATTCGAGCACACAAATATACTTTTATGTATAAATATGCATATATGTGATCATAAAAAATCAAAATAAGACATAAGGGGTGCAGTAAAAGGGGTGTCTGCCCAAGGTGACACCCTAAAAGTGAGTGACACCCTGAGAGTTACATTAAAAAAAAAGTTCCTTTCTAGTTCGATGGTCATGATATGAATTTCAAAAAGTTATTTAATGCTGGGGACACTCTTAAAACTGTTGACACTCAGAGGGTGAAACCTTCAAAAAGATTGACCAAACCATGGTAACATCCTCGAGAGGGGTGTCAACCCAAATGCTAGAAATATCTAAAAAAAAAAACTCTACTATATACATTGTTCCTATAATAATTCACATATCCAAATGAAAATTTCAGAAATTGAAATAGAATATATTTTCACTTTTCCTGCTAATTTCCATGTTGATAACTGTCATGTTGCCCTTTTGATATGGTGTTAAATGGATCAACATTAGAGTGAACAGCATGATAGATACATCAAGGAGGGGCAAAGCTGATCCCATAAACAATATTCGTCCTAAGTTGTACCTATCCATTTTATTCTTATCATTGTTACCTCATACTATGAACGAGCCATCAAAGAGATACTTTTACCTACAAAAGAAAGGGATACAATCGAAGATTGAAGAAAAAAAGATGAAATGAAGAAAAATAAAAGGAAAAACACAAAGAGAGATAGAAACATGACAAATCATGGAAAGACAAAGCAACCAAATATCTCTCGATTCTTTAAGGAAAAATGACTGCAAACACTAACGTAAATACAAATAAATCTAAATTGACCAGAGTAATAAATAGTGATAATTGAACTGCTAGGATAGTCCCGATAGTGAATGATAAGGATTTATTTATACCTAAAATAAAAGAAATAAAAAAGAAATTCAAATTATTTTGGAAGATATTAAGGATCGTCCATTATTTCGCATTGGTAGAGCAACAAAAGGGGTTTTTAGAGGAAGAAGGAGGCTAAGTGACTCACCTTGAGCTAGATGCTTGAAGCCACTGCCCACATATCATCATCATCATCTCTTCCCACGCCTATTGACGCAAAGGGCCTTAGTTAGATTTCGCTAGTCGTCTCTATCTTCAGCTTTTAATTCAATACTTCTCCAATCACAATATCCTACTTCATGCTTTATAGTCCTGAGTCTTCCAACTCTTCTAGTGCCTTGTGGAGGCCAGTTTAAAGTTTGGTGAACTAATGTCTCCTAGGGAGAACAAAGAGCATCCCCAAACCATCTCCATCTACCCCTCACCATGATCTCATCCACATGTGGCGCTCGAGTAATCTCTCTTAGTTTCATTTCTAATCCTGTCCTGTCATTTAACACCCGATATTCTTCTGAGGGCTTTGTTCTCAAATCTACAAAATGAGTTTCATTAATATACCATGATTCACAACCATACAGTAACGCCGATCTCACTAAACTGATATATAGCCTGATTATTATATGTAATTTTAGGCGACCTGATTTCCAAATTTGACTTAACCTAGCCATCCTCTGATTTGCTTTTTTCAATCTTTCATTAAACTCAAATTCTAAAGCTCCTATATTGGATATCATAGTTCCTAAATATTTAAATAATTCTACTTCATTAATCCTTTATCCTTCCAAAGATATTTCATCTTCCTTTGCATATTCCGTTCTCATCATCTGTCTTTCTTCTATTTATCTCGAGCCCAACCTCATGTGATTTTTCATGCATTCTGGTAAGCAAGCTTTCCAAGCCCTGTGGTGTTCTGCTAATTAGGACAGCGTCATCAGCATACTCAAGGTCTCCTAATTTTCTGTTACCAATCCAGTCCAATCCTTCTCCACCATCCCCAACCGATCTATGCATTACAAAATCTATGAGGAGGATAAACAACATAGGTAACAACACATTCCCTTAGAGTACTCCACTTTTCACTGGAAACTCGTTTGATAAGACGCCACTAACATTAACTTTGCATTTGTTATGCTTATGAACAGACAATTAAATTTACATATTTGAGAGGAACTCCATAATGTCGCAGGACTCTCCTCAAAATTTGCCAGAGCACATAATCAAAAGCTTTTTTATAGTCCACATATACCATCAAAAGTGGAATTCTATATTCTACATATTGCTGTACCACATGTCTTAAATGAAAATTTGGTCAGTACAACTTCTACCTTTTCTAAATCCTGCTTGTTCATCTCTCAACTTTTCATCAATCTTTCTCTCTAGTCTCTTTAGAATGAGCATTCTATATATTTTCATGACAGCTGATGTAAGTGAGATGCCTCTGTAATGACTGCAAGCAGTCAGATCTTTTTTTGTCATTTTCACCAGCACTCCTAGCTCCCATACATAAGGCTTTGCCTCTTCACACCACATTCTACAAAATAATCTTATAGGTCATCTGGGAGTCACTTCGTTTTCAGGCAATATCATCTCAGCAGTTATTCCTTCGTATCCAGGGGCTTTCCATTTTTTTTATTTTTTTTTTTTAAGAATAGCTTCGACTTCAAACACACCTAATTCATTCATGGGCACATCAAGGTCTTCATCAGTTTCAGGTATATCAACCAAATTATTCCCTTCGTATTTCCTATTCATGACCTCACTAAAGTGTTCAATCCAACGTTACTTTTCTTCATGTTCTTTTGTTATAACAGATCCATCTTTCTTTTTGATGGGTATATGCTTCTTTTTTTCCAGTAGAGATTTCATTAATAATTCCAAGAGCAATTCCTACAACAAAGTCACTCCCTGAATTCATAGTTTTGTCAGCCTCATCTGCTTTCCTGTCTAAATATTCTCTCCAATCATTCCTGATATTTCTTTTGACCTCGCTATCAATACTGAAATACTTGCCATGCTCGCTACCTTGTAATTTTCATTAATTCCTCGAAAATTTTAAGAAATCAATTTCTTTCTTTGTCTTCTTTTTATAGTATCCCTAGTATCATTTGATATCCATGGTTTTCTCCTTGTAACTGCATGTCCCAAAACTTCGTCTCTTAAAGTCTCTTAAGACTGTAAATCGATTCCTACATTCAGTTACAAAGATTTCTGTGCTCATCTTCTAGAAGCTTAGTTGTATCAAACTTAGGTGTTCTATCTACATTTCTTTTGGGTTCTTTCAGTTTTAATATTTGTGTGGCAATGGGAGCTGGTGATCACTACCAATAACTGCACCTCTACAGCTTGTTACATTTCCCAAAGTCCTCCTTCTCTCTTTATCAATGGCTATGTGATCTATTTGATATTTGTAATTGCCACATGGTGAAGTCCTTGTATATTTGTGGATCTCCTTGTGCTGGAAAATTGTACCTCCAGTAACAAGATTGTTTGTTGAACAATTACTTATAAAATATGCCCCATTTTCATTTGTAACTTCGCCAAGAACCTCAACACCCATCACATTTTCTATCCCTTGATTATTCCTTCCAACTTTAGCATTGAAGTCATCAATCACAATTTTCATATCTCTCTAGGTTCTCACCTATTATACTCTGCAGTTCTTCACAGTATTCATCTTTCCTTTCTTCAGGGGAATCATTTGATTTGCCTTGGAAGATGGAATCTTCGGGATCTTGAACTTCCCAGTTTGATTCATGGTTCTAACATTTCAATTACCAATTTTCAATTTTTCTTTAGTTTTTTCAAACCGGGAGTTTCTTAGCAACCCACTACGGCCGGGACTGAGGGCAATTCTTTAATTTTCGCTTTCCATAGAGTGACTAAATCCATAGAGGATTCATAGGCTAAATTCATCAAAGAATAGCCAGTTTCTTAGTGATGCGCAGCGCCTATCTAAATAAGGCAAGTGGCCCCTGCCGGTCCATACTAATTCCAGTAAGATCAACTGCCGGGCATTAGAAGTAGAGGAGTATCCGGAGCACCAAACGGATACATAACTTTTTCAAATTACAGATGGAATTAATGGTCCTTTATTTATTGAACCCATGCCTCAAAGAGAATGTTTAGTGCCATATTTAAAAGAACTGAAGCTGTTTTTTTAGCATTCGGTTGAATTAAATAGACCCGTCATATATTCAAGCATTTAAATCGTCACGTATATGGCTATAGTATATATTGAATTGTTCACCTTTATTTCCAATTTTGTACTTGTCCCTATTTTCTCATTAGCAATAGGTTTGATTATCATTTTCTATGAAAAGAAAACTTTTTCTTTTTTATTTTCTTATAAATCAATATGATTTTCTATTGAAATAAATGATAGAAAATATTTTCAAAGAGCATCATTTATCTATATTTCTAGTTGAAATTATTAAGTATATATATATATATATATATATATATATATATATACACATATATATAGATAGATAGATAGATAGATAGTTTACAAAATCTATTACTTAATAACATAACATTATGAATTGATGTTTTTTTAAATCGAGCGTCCAAAATTGCCTTACCATTTTTCAAGGCGAGGCAAAATTGGACACTAGATATTCCATAGTTTTTCATTAATTTTTTATTCTAAACCTTCCTTTAGCATCATCCACTAATTTGTTTTTCGAAAAAATAATTTCATGTATTATTCCTGAGAAACCCTAAAATGAAGGTGAGGCAATTATTGGACACCCATATTCAACAATTTATGTAGGGGTACTTAATACTTTTTAAAAACCAGACATACTAATATTTATAAAGTAGAAGGTTGGGCAATTTCTAATAGCATTATAGTTTTCGAAAATTATAAATAGTTTCAGAGATATTGTATCTGTCCAATATTTGCCTTACTTGTCCAAAATTGCCTCTGTCCAAAATTGCCTTACACCTACTATATTCTAAATATTTTGCGTTATGATCATACGGAGATCATAAGACATTCAATACAAAGTTAAAGGATCGATATTATGTTTGTGGTGGTCTGTGTGGTAAAGTCCCTGACTGATGAACGCCAGACTGGAGTTCGAGTCCTGCTTATACTCGTTAGTTCCTTTGGTCACTGCAACCTCACCATCCTTGTGAGCTGAGGATGGGGGTTTGGGGGAGCCTATAGGTCTATCTGCTGAGTCATCAGCAGCCATTGCCTGGCCCTCCTTAGTCCAACTTTGGGTGGAGAGGGGGCTTGGGGAGCTGATCATATTTATATATGGGAAGTCTCTAGGGCATTATCCTGCTCGATAGGGCAATGTCACTGTCCCTTGCCCCTGCCATTCATGAAAAGCCTTTAACCTATGTAATTCATATATATTTAGGAGTTATTTTTAACTCTATTATAAACTGTGTGCTATAAATAACTCTTTTATGTTTTCAATTTTTCTAAGTACATCAATGGAGATGTGAGTGGGTTTTAGTTATTTTAAAAAATGGCTTTTTTTTTGGGGGGGGGGTAAAACAAATATCAGGACCTTTAAAAGTATTATCATTATTTGACATATTACAAGATGCTTTCGCTTAGCCGTCTTCAGGTAAAAGGGACCTTTAAAAGTATTTATCATTATTTAACATATTACAAGCTGCTTTCGCTTGGCCGTCTTCAGGGAAAAACTTGGACTCAATATAACAACCTGGGTCTTCTTGAACTTTCAAAAAGACAGTTATGCTTTAAAAACACGATACATTCCCCATTCTTGGAAAGAAAATAGAACATGCCAGTTAGATTTATTGTTCAGAAAAAGATTATTAAAAAACACAATTGTAAAATATATGAAATAAATATTTGACATCAATTCCTTATCATAGAACATGCCATTTAGATATTATTGTTCAGATAAGCGTTATTCAAAAACATAATAGTTGTAAAGTATATGAAACTTATATTTGACACCACCAAAATCTTATAATTCCAGAAGAGATACAGGGGACTTGAAGATCCTGAAGCTGCCAACTTCAATAACAAGGACGAGAAGACTCGTGATGATGCCACTCCCAAGAATAACAAACATACCCTGTAAGGTAGATATATTCAATTCATGTATATTTCATTAAACATCTTTAGATCATAAGTTCTATATTTATCTAATTCTTAAATTGTTGAAAATAAACTACTGTTTGAACGTTAGAATATAACTCATTTTACGCAACAAGTCAACTAGGCCCTATTTATGAAAATTATTTTTCATTTAGAGTACCAATGTGGAATTGTATAAGGTAGAAACTATAGTTGCTGCAGAGATTCCAGGTGAAATAAGCCCCACCCACTGATGATGTCATAGCCAATCATGTTAACATGGGAGACAACGTGATTGGCTATGACGTCATCTGGGGGAGGAGTATATTTCACCCGGAATCTTTGCAGCGACTATACCTCTGCTCACCCAGGCACTATTCAGAGATATAGCAGACTTGATGGCCAATTTCTTCGGGGCATTGAGGCAAACGGAAGTGTTCGGAACAGCTGTTCTCATCCATTGGCCATAGATTCCGCTGTGCGTTATAGCTATCACCCTGCAAAGTAACAACCCCACACATATTTTATATATATATATATATATATATATATATATATATATATACTGCATATATATATATATATATATATATATATATATGTGTGTGTGTGTGTGTGTGTGTGTATTTGTATTTATATATATACAGTATATATATATATATATATATAAATATATATATTTACATATATACTTTCTATATATATATATATGTGTGTGTATATAGACATATATATATATATATATATATATATATATATATATACGCATATAATCATGAGGCCCTTGTTTTCAAACTCAAATAGTTGGGAGTGGGTGGGTCGTTTCTTATCATCATTACTGAATTTCTAAGTAATAGATCGCATAGATATTGTTGATGGGTGCCATGGCGAGTATAGATTGTGACATCTGGTGTTCCTCAGGGTAGTGTTCTTGGCCCATTACTTTTTATACTATATACAAATGACATGTGGTTTCGCCTCGAAAACAAGCTTGTTGCATATGCAGATGATGCTACTCTTTGCATCATTTCCGTCTCATGAATGTAGATCTCGGGTTGCTGAATCCCCTAATAGAGATCTAACTAAAATTAGTGCTTGGTGCAAATTATGGGGTATGAAATTGAATCCTGACAAAACTCAAAGTATGATTGTAAGTAGATCAAGAACAGTGGCTCCTCAACATCCAGATCTCAGGATTGATAACGTTTCTTTAACTCTGCATGAATTTTTTAAAGTTTTAGGTGTAATTCTCGACAGCAAATTTACTTTTTAGAAACTAAATAGGCCTGTGTCTTCTTCAATTGCACAAACATTTGGCTTACTGAGAAAGTCTTTTAAGATTTTCGGTGATCAATCTATTCTGAAGAAGTGTTTTAATTCTTTTATTTAAACTTTTTTAGAGTACACTATTGTTATCCAGTCTGGTCTTCAGCTGCCGATTCTCATATTGATTTGTTGGACAGGAACGTACTGTCTATTAAATTTCTTAATCCTTATCTAGACATTTATCTCTGGCACCGTCGTTCAATTAGTTCGTTATGCATGTTGCATAAGATTTTCCATAATACTGATCATCCTTCACATTCAGATCTAGTATCCTGGTCGTAATACTAGACATGCAGTTAATTCTAATAGTCAGGCCTCCTCTATCATAAGGCTCAGTACAACACAGTATTCTAGAAGTTTTATTCCCACTGTGACCAAGTTGTGGAATGATCTTCCTAATCGGGTAGTTGAATCGGTAGAACTTCAAAAGTTCAAACTTGCAGCAAATGTTTTTATTTTAAACTGGCTGACATAATTCTTTTTATAGTTTTTATATAATAGATCAGTCAGTTTTAATGTTACTGTTTTTAAGATACTTTATTTTATTTGTTCATTACTTCTCATATCGTTTATTTCCTTTCCTCACTGGGCTATTTTTCTCTGTTGGAGCCCTTGGGCTTATAGTATCTTGCTTTTCCAACTAGGGTTGTAGCTTAGCTATTGATAATAATAATAATAATAATAATAATAATAATAATTGACCGCTTCGATTCTCCATATCCTTAATATCCTTAAAATCTTCCGCTCAATTTTACCGTCTCATTCTTCTCTTTCAAATTCTTTTCAACGCTTTCGCCAGTTGCAATTATATATTTCTCTTTACCATCTACATTTGCCTAATACTTTCCTACCTTCACTTCACTTATCCCTCTATTTACTATATTTATTATTGATTATAGTTTTACAACTACATTTGTTAGTCTTTTCATACTTCTCATATCACTACATGCATTAAGAAAATAGTTTGGCGTCATAATACACTCTCATATGTGGTAATCTCAATTGGCAGTGATTATATTTTTTACAATATTATTATAAAGAAAACATAATCACTGCCAACTACGCATTTCTTTTATTCATGTATTTTCAATTATCTCAACATTGCCTCTGTAAATAGCGTGACGATACTCCTCTCTCTCTCTCTCTCTCTCTCTCTCTCTCTCTCTCTCTCTCTCTCTCTCTCTCTCTCTCTCTCTCTCTCTCTCTCTCTCCATAATCTCCATAATTCTATCATCAACTGCTTTTTCCTCTTTAATCGTCACGGATAACCCCGGACCAAGACTAGGCAGGGCAGGCAGTTAATTATATTAGCCAGGCCTTCTCCATCATGAGGCTCAATACTACACAGTATTCTAGAAGTTTTATTCCCGCTGTTACCAAGTTGTGGAATGATCTTCCAAATCGGGTAGTTGAATCAGTAGAACTTCAAAAGTTCAAAGTTGGAGCAAATGTTTTTATGTTGACCAAGCTGACATGAGTCTTTTTTATAGTTTATATATGACATATCTGTTTTTGACATTGTTAATAGTTTATATAGGACATATCTATTTTAACGTTGTTACTGTTTTTAGAATGATTTATTGTTAATTTGTTCTCATTTATTTATTTCCTTATTTCCTTTCCTCACTGGGCTATATTTCCCTATTGGAGCCCTTGGTCTTATAGCACCTTGTTTTTCCAACTAGGGTCCTTGCTTGGTTAGTAATAATAATAATAATAATAATAGTCCTGGCAGTCCGCGGTAATCCTTGATAATCCGTAGTATTACCGGGTTTCGGTGTGTTCTCAGCATTGATTTTAAAATGATGACTGTGAACATAAAACAAATAATAATTACCTTTCACTTATGGACAGAGCAAGCGGGTTGTGTTTCTGCGCCACTAATCCATATATGAAATGGATAAAAGTCTCTTCTGAAAGGTAGTAGTTGCACACTCCTGCAAGTAGATCGTGACGTAGATTAGAATTTTCCATCATTTACAACAGAGAAGAACAATACAATCGTACAGCTTAATGATTACTCTGATGTTTGTAAACGGGATGGGAACTTTTCATAGAACTCGTTGTTTCACGAGGCACTAGAAGAGTTAGAAGACCCAGGCCTACGTGGCTGAGGACTAAGAAGTGTGAAGTAGGAGATGATGAAAGAAGACGCATTGCTTTAAAAGCTCAAGATAGAGACGACTAGTGAAATCTAACCAAGGCCCTTTGCGTCATTATGCGTGGGAGATGATATAGTTATAGTTATAGTTGTATATGATTTGTATACATATGTGTGTTTGTTTACATAATATACTTCCCGGTCTTGGTAAACTGTTCTCCAAAGAGCATCTTGAGTGCAAGATCCTCTATGACGAGAACATGACGGCCTTCCATGACAAGCATCTCCAGCACATCCGTGTACTCAGTGGCTTTGATGTAAGTTATACGACCTTCTTTCCGGGACTCGGCCACGTCCTTGAATACACCTGACACTGCGCTCTGGAACAGAAAGAAAAGTTGTATACACCTGACAATACGCTCTGGAACAAAAAGAAAAGGTGAATACACCTAACACTGTTCTCTGGAACAGAGAGAAAACTTGAATACACCTGACACTGTGCTCTGGAACAGAAAAGAAAGTTGTATACACCTGAAACTGCGCTCTGGAACAGAAAGAAAAGTTGTATACACCTGACAATACGCTCTGGAACAAAAAGAAAAGGTGAATACACCTAACACTGTTCTCTGGAACAGAGAGAAAACTTGAATACACCTGACACTGTGCTCTGGAACAGAAAAGAAAGTTGTATACACCTGAAACTGCGCTCTGGAACAGAAAGAAAAGTTGTATACACCTGACACTGTGCCGTGGAACAAAAAGAAAATGTGAATACACCTGACACTGTGCTCTGAAACAAAAAGGGAAGTTGTATACACCTGACACTGTGCTCTGGAACAAAACGAAAAGGTGAATACACCTAACACTGTGCTCAAAAGTTGTATACACCTGACACTGTGCTCTGGAACAAAAAGAAAAGTTGTATACACCTGGCACTGTGCTCTGGAACGAAAAGAAAAGGTGAATACACCTGACACTGTGCTCTGGAATAAAAAGAAAAGGTGAATACACCTGACACTGTGCTCTGGAACAAAAGGAAAAGGTGAATACACCTGACACTGTGCTCTGGAACAAAAAGAAAAGTTGTATACACCTGGCACTGTGCTCTGGAACGAAAAGAAAAGGTGAATACACCTGACACTGTGCTCTGGAATAAAAATAAAAGGTGAATACACCTGACACTGTGCTCTGGAACAAAAAGAAAAGTTGTATACACCTGGCACTGTGCTCTGGAACGAAAAGAAAAGGTGAATACACCTGACACTGCGCTCTGGAATAGAAAGAAAAGGTGTATACACCTGACACTGCGCTCTAGAACAGAAAGAAAAGGTGAATACACGTAACACTGTGCTCAAAAGTTGTATACACCTGACATTGTGCTCTGGAACAAAAAGAAAAGGTGAATACACCTGTCACTGTACTCTGGAATAAAAAGAAAAGGTGAATACACCTGACACTGTGCTCTGGAATAAAAAGAAAAGGTGAATACACCTGACACTGTGCTCTGGAACAAAAGGAAAAGGTGAATACACCTGACACTGTGCTCTGGAATAAAAAGAAAAGGTGAATACGCCTGACACTGTGCTCTGGAACAAAAGGAAAAGGTGAATACACCTGACACTGTGCTCTGGAACAAAAGGAAAAGGTGAATACACCTGACACTGTGCTCTGGAACAAAAGGAAAAGGTGAATACACCTGACACTGTGCTCTGGAACAAAAGGAAAAGGTGAATACACCTGTCACTGTACTCTGGAATAAAAAGAAAAGGTGAATACACCTGACACTGTGCTCTGGAACAAAAGGAAAAG
>NC_090761.1:28722403-28724903 GCF_036898095.1 Palaemon carinicauda
CACAAAACACTAGAAGAGTTGGAAGACCCAGGCCTACATGGCTGAGGACTATAAAGATTAAAGTAGGAGATGCTGAATTAATAAGTATTGAATTAAAAGCTCGAAATAGAGACGACTGGCGAAATCTTAACGAGTCCCTTTGCGTTAATAGGCATAGGGGGAGATGACGATGAAGATGATGAATGAGAAGTTGGAATGTGAAGAGCTTGTGACATAGAGATTTTACGCCCCGACTGAATCGTTGTAGCGATTGGCTTAGATAAGTTTCGTAAGAGAACATTGAGCAACAAAGCTTCCTATAACCTCTTAATAATAATAATAATAATAATAATAATAATAATAATAATAATAATAATAATAATAATAAGAATAGGGAAGTGGGGAATATGGGGAAAGGAAGAGTACCCCTGGATACAATCCAGTTAATAGCTCAAAGGCAGGTACTCGGTATGGGAAAGATTAAGGAAATAGGGAGAAAGAGAAGTACAGGAGCAGAATAAAAGAGAGGGGCAGACCCTCTTGCGATATTAGGGAATTGGTATTATTATTAGGTAATAAGCTTCCCATACAACTGCGACTCACCATGAAGTATCCCACGTAAGCAGTTCCCCCTTCCCAAACCATCGTCACTCTGGGGTCATCCAGAACAGCGCGAAGTGACTGGTAGGGCTGAGGCACATAGCGCACAGCCAGTAGAGACATCAGATTCCCACTGTAGCTTTCCAGCGTGACCAGGACTACTATGATCCATGTGGCGAGGAGGAGGCGTTCCCAATTCCCATATTTGGTCGGACGTCCTAGGTCTGTTTGAAGAGAATTATTACTGGCAGAATATAGTCATAATCTCAGCAGTGCTTGGATGTGAACAGATAACTATATCTATGATAATGAAGGATTTCTAAAAATATTTGAAATTTTCTTAATCACTGCTTAATATTTTTTTTGATTTTGCGTAATAAGAAAGCTCGTTTGTATTTGAAAAACTACAAGAGTAACTAAGTTCGGTATAAGTTAGATCTAAAATAAAGATTTATCTTGAATTTAGTCTATGCGGATGCAGTAGCTCATGTTTTTGTCAAAGTAATTCGAAAAATAAATTATAATGTTATTTGTGAAACAAATACTTTGTTTACATAAAAAAGACGTTTAGAAGCAGATTTCATCCTCTAGACATTTTCGCAGCCTTAAAAAAGATCAAAATATTTACTTCGTAAAATAATTATATCGTGGCGACGTCTATAATCATATCACCATCCAAACAACTACAACAACAGCATAGACAATTAAAAAAAAGTTAAAAACAAAGGCTAGTACAGTAGTAACGTTTGCCTTACATTAGCAAGACAGCATATCGATCCTAGCCCGGGACCGTGAATTTAAGCTGTTAACGGGGGAGGCCCCAGCTATGGTTGGACACCACAGTGAGTATCTATTCTGGTGAAATTGGAACTGAAACCAGACACCTTTAATAATTCTGAAAAATTTTATAGATAAGCAAACTTATTTTAATTGAGACAACATATTACCTTGTTGCAAGAACACGCGAATGTACTTGATCCACGCCCTCTTATCCGGACCAGTATCTATTCCAGGAATAGAGAGCAGGATATGCAGCACAACAAAGACCAAAAGACCTAGTAGCAGCCCTGCCCATACCATGGGCGAGAGGGGCATGAGGAATGCCCACGGGTTAACTTCTGTCTCTCCTCTCTTAGCTGAAATGCGGACGGCGTCTCCCACTAGAGGCCAGGTGTAATCCACTGCCTGAGCTCTGTCATAAGTTATGCCAAAAGGTCCAAGCGCGAAGTCCACTTCCTGTGATATATGATAATACAAAAAATAAATAAAACTATATATATATATATATATATATATATATATATATATATATATATATATATATATATATATATATATATATATATATATATATATAGAAACAATCTCCAACAAATTTTGTAGATATGAGAACAAAGCCCTCAGAAGGATATTGGAAGTTGGATGGCAGGACAAGACTAAAAATGAAACTACAGTATAAGAGAGATTAAAATGTTCATTGCAATGCTGAGGAAACTTATATAAATTGGATAAATTAGATTGGTAACAGTTCTCAGGGGCCATATGTCGATGAGATCATGGTGATGGGTAGATGGAGATGGTTTGGGCATGCTCTTCGCACTCCCCAAGTGAGATTAGTTCACCAAACTTTCAACTGAGTTACACGAGGCACTAGAAGAGTTGGAAGACCCAGGCCTACATGGATGGGACTATGAAGCATGAAGTAGATGATGATTAATGGAGAAGATAGAGATGACTGGTGAAATCTAACCGAGAGATTATGATGATAAATAAATAGGTTTTTCAAGGAAAATTCAAGAATGTGTTTTGGGATTTAAATTTTGAATTATATGGCCAATTGAGGTGACACAAAAAATTTCAAATTTATTTTTCGAATCTCTATAAGGAAAAAAGGGATAACTTTGGGAAAATAAACCTAAAT
>NC_090761.1:28729903-28744903 GCF_036898095.1 Palaemon carinicauda
AATGATCCAACAAATGCAGAAGGAGAATCAGGAGAAGGCGGCTGCTATGGAACTGCGGATGCAGTGCCTTGCAGAATCACATGGGCCCCAGAAAAGGCTCAATGTGAAAGACCTTCCCTTGTGCTCAGATGCTAACCCATGGAGGTATGCTGAGCACATGCCGATGACGACTGGAAAGATCGTCATCTCGGATAAGCTGGGCTCAGTTCCCCTAGAGGAGGTGGAATTCTGGCCCAGCAAGGCATCATATCCGGACTGTTATGTCCGGCTGAGAAAGGAACCAGCTTCAAGGGAGGAGACAGAGCCGAAGGAGGTCATAGTGATGGACCATGCTAAGGCTCAAGCTCTACTTTCATCCTCGATGAAGGAGAGGGGCTTCTCTAACTCGAAGGTAGCTGCATTGAGCAAGAAGCTCCCTTCCTTTGTGTCCTCTCCTGCTAGAGCCTTCCCCTTTTTACAGAAAGGGTTTGCGGCTGTCCTAAAAGCAGTCGAGGCCGGCAAGCATTGCCCCTCCCTGGAGGAGTGTAAACCCTTGTCGCTGGCCCTGCCTATGGACCACAAAGACTGGAAGGACGTCCATCTGACGTTCTCAGTGGGAAAGTTGGAGGCTGATATTGCCGGACGGCAATTCGGCGAGGACCTCCCCAAGCTGTCCGACTTTCTTTTACGAAGAGAGTTCGAGACAAAAGAAAGACTGGCTGCCTCAATGTCTCTTCAGACTACTCTTGAGACGATGGCAAGTGACCCCAAGGTCCATGAAATGTTCATGGTGGTGGCTAAGACTCACCTGGCCACGGTGACGAAGGACCTTTATGGCTTCGTCAAGGCGAGGAGAGCTTGTAGGGAGTTCGTGTTCACCGGGGCTACGGTGAGGCACGAGCCAAGGAAATTAATCTCCTCCAACATTTGGGGAAAAGACCTTTTCCCTACCGATGTGGTCAAAGAAGTTGTTGATAAGGCCGCCGTGGAGAATAGAAATCTTCTCCAGAAGTGGGGCCTGGCTATCAAAAGAAAGTCTTCCCCGGATGAGGGTCCTCAACCAAAGAGGAAGAATATGAGGACTAGGCTACCGTCTCGGCCAGCCAAGCCCTCTAGACAGCAACAGCAACTGCAATTGCCATTGCCTCCAGTGCCCCAGATGGTGGCACAAACCCCGACCACTTTTCAGTGGGTACCCCAGGCTGTGCCGAGTCAGTCCACGGCATTCACCCCAACGTTCGAAGGACAGTCTTCTTCCTTTCGAGCAAAGCCTAGAGGAGCAGCCAGAGGCTCGTCTAGGCGCCCCTCAAGGGGAAGGGGATTCAGGGGTGGTCGTGGTCAGGGAGGCAAGACCTCAGGACGGCAGTTCAAGTGAAATGATACCGGTAGGAGGGAGACTGATGAAATTTTGGGATCGTTGGACCTTCGATCCCTGGGCCCACAGCCTACTCAAGAATGGACTGGGCTGGAGCTGGTACAGCACTCCACCCCCGTGCCTTCGGTTTTTCCAACACTCCACCCCCGTTCTGGAGGAGTATGTTCAAGAACTGTTGGAGAAAAAGGTGATCCGAAAGGTGAAGTCCATCAAATTCCAAGGGAGGCTGTTTTGTGTTCCCAAGAAAGACTCGGAAAAGCTCAGAGTCATTCTGGACTTGTCGCCACTCAACAAGTTCATAGTGAATTGCAAATTCAAAATGCTAACACTGCAACACATAAGGACCTTACTGCCCAAGAGGGCATACTCAGTCTCTATAGACTTGTCAGACGCCTATTGGCACATTCCAATCAGCCGTCGACTCTCCCCCTACCTAGGGTTCAGGCTACAACGGAGACTATACGCCTTCAGAGCCATGCCATTCGGGCTAAACATAGTCCCAAGGATTTTCACGAAGCTGGCGAGCGCAGCTCTCAAACAATTACGCCTAAAGGGAATTCAGGTAGTAGCCTACCTGGACGACTGGCTGGTGTGGGCAGCATCCGAGACAGAATGCTTGCAAGCTTCCAGTCAAGTGATCCAGTTCCTAGAGTACCTAGGCTTCAAGATCAACAGAAAAAAGTCTCGACTTTCTCCATCTCAAAAGTTCCAGTGGCTGGGAATCCACTGGGACCTTTTGTCACACCGTTTCTCCATCCCGGCGAAGAAAAGGAAGGAGATAGCGGGTTCTGTCAAGAGACTTCTAGATTCCGAAAGGATATCAAGACGCGAACAGGAGAGGGTACTAGGCTCTCTCCAGTTTGCTTCGGTGACAGACCCAGTGCTAAGAGCACAGCTAAAGGATGCAACCGGAGTTTGGAGAAGGTATGCATCAAACGCGCGAAGAGATCTGATAAGACCAGTGCCGCCTCGGCTACGTACTCTTCTCAGGCCTTGGTCCCAAGCCAGACATCTAAAGAAGTCGGTTCTTCTTCAGCCACCTCCCCCGTCGATGACGATTCACTCAGACGCCTCAAAGGAGGGATGGGGAGGTCACTCTCATCGGAAAAAAGTCCAGGGGACTTGGTCCAAGCTATTCAGGACCTTTCACATAAACTTTCTAGAAGCTATGGCAGTGCTCCTTACCTTAAAGAAAGTCTCCCCGCGTCACTCAATCCACATAAGATTGGTGATGGACAGCGAGGTAGTTGTGAGATGCTTGAATCGACAAGGGTCGAGGTCACCACCTCTCAACCAGGTGATGTTGGCCATTTTCCGATTGGCGGAAAAGAAGAAGTGGTACCTGTCGGCAGTTCACCTTCAAGGAGTCCGCACCGTGACAGCGGACGCTCTATCCAGGTTCACACCGATAGAGTCGGAATGGTCCTTAGACGCAGGATCATTCTCCTTCATTCTGAATCAAGTCCCAGAAATGCAGATAGACCTCTTTGCGACGAAAGACAACAAGAAGTTGCCCCTGTACGTGTCCCCGTACGAGGACCCCTTAGCGGAAGCAGTGGACGCGATGTCCCTCGACTGGAACAGATGGTCCAGGATTTATCTGTTCCCCCCTCACAACCTTCTGTTGAGGGTCCTCAACAAACTGAGATCCTTCAAGGGGGTAGCGGCAATAGTGGCCCACAAGTGGCCGAACAGCATGTGGTTCCCCTTGGCGTTGGAACTACAGCTGAAGTTTGTGCCGCTACCACATCCAGTTCTGACCCAGCGAGTCCAGAAGTCAACTGTCTGCGGTTCATTACAGAAAACCCGGACCCTGCAGCTCATGATTTTCTCTCCCTTGCGGTGAGAAAGCGTTTCGGGATTTCGAAAGCCAGCATAGACTTCCTAGAGGAATATAAGTGCAAATCGACTAGAAGGCAATATGAGTCACCTTGGAGAAAATGGGTGGCCTTTGTAAAGGCGAAGAATCCGCAGGAGATCTCGACAGACTTCTGCTTATCTTTCTTCATCCACCTCCATGGTCAAGGGTTGGCAGCTAACACGATTTCAGTGTGTAAGTCTGCTTTGATGAGACCCATTTTATATGCCTTCCAGATCGACCTAGGTAACGAGATCTTTTATAAAGTTCCGAAAGCCTGCGCTAGGCTCAGACCTTCAGCACCTCCAAAGCCCATTTCATGGTCTTTAGACAAAGTTCTTCATTTCGCTTCCCTGTTGAGCAATGAAGAATGTGCGTTAAAGGATTTGACACAAAAAGTTATTTTCCTATTTGCACTCGCGTCCGGGGCCAGGGTTAGTGAGATCATAGCCCTCTCGAGAGAGGCAGGTTGTGTTCAGTTCCTGGATGGGGGGGAACTGAACCTGTTTCCGGATCCTACGTTTCTCGCCAGGAATGAGTTACCCACCAACAGGTGGGGTCCCTGGAGAATCTGCCCTCTGAAAGAAGATGCATCTCTATGTCCAGTAGAATGCCTAAAGGTCTATCTTCGTAGAACTTCTGACTTCAAGGGTGGTCAACTATTCAGGGGAGAAACATCAGGCTCAAATTTATCTCTGAATCAACTCAGAGCGAAAATCACATATTTTATTCGCAGAGCGGATCCTGACAGTACACCCGCAGGTCACGATCCGAGGAAAGTTGCCTCATCCTTAAATTTCTTTAATTGTATGGACTTTGAACATCTCCGTTCATACACTGGCTGGAAGTCTTCCAGAGTGTTCTTTCGCCACTATGCGAAGCAAGTAGAGGAACTAAAGAGATCTGTGGTAGCAGTGGGTCATGTTGTTAACCCTACTGTTTAACTCTGCGAGGAACAGTGGTCTTAATTGGGACGATTAAGTCCAGGGTGAGTGTGTAGGTACATACTGTACTACAAACTAAATGAGGGCACCGAGTGCCCACATAGACTGTTCCTTTTTCAAAGGTGAACCTAGCATAAGTGCAGACATGTGTGCCGAGCGTTTCTAACGCTAATGTGATTGATTTGTAATACAGACTTTTATGACTTGATACCTCGGTATCTTAAAAAAGTGGCATTTGATGTTTTTTCTTTCAGATAAACAAGTTCTGTTTACTATCATACTTATGCTTAAAGTTTTGGGTTATTCTCTTTATATATATATATATATATATATATATATATATATATATATATATATATAATTGTTGTTAACCTGTCTATTTATTGTCTGTCAATAAACTTTTTCTTGAGAACCTTGCGTCTCTTTCACCTGTGTCAATTTATTGGTATAATTGAGCATTTATTCTATGTACCTTATCTGGGATAATTCTAATAGAATTGTTCTTTTATGCAAGCTATGTTGCATTGGTTTATGACGTCCCCTAATGGGAGGACTCCGTCCCATAAAGGGACGAGGGCGGTTTTATTAGTTTCTTCCTATGCGGATATAAACCTTTGTCCAATACAAGTATTGTGCGGATTACTGGTCAATATTTCATATTGACGCAGTGGTTCTTTACAAACTATGCTTTACTTAATATAGGGCGAGACCACTATATTAGCTTGCCTGGTATTCATACATAGGTATATGTACTCTTCGAGACTTTTCCAGAGTCTAGTAGGACTCTTCCCTGTAGGGGGCAGGAAGCTCTAACATGGTTTATAGTTAGTTGAAAAGATGTATAACGGTAACATCTTAGGTCTCTAGGTCTAGTCGACCGGGAAAAATTACCTCCGGGGAGTACGGCACGTTCTGAGAATCCACAGATACAGTAATGCTCTGGTATACTTCCATCAGGACGACATGGCTTGAGCCCAAAAAACGGATTTTGAGCGAAGCAAAAAATCTATTTTTGGGTGAGATGGCCATGTCGTCCTGATGGACCCGCCCTTGCCTTTCTAAGAAAGGGCTGTAGGACCCCTCCCTACATACAGTATCTGTAGCACCTCATGTACGCTACAAGGAATACAGATGGCGCCAGGATTGGCGCCAGGCACGCTTACGAATCGGGAGATAGGGAGCCTTGGGAGCGGCTCCCCCTTTTTCTTTCCCGAATTCGTTTCTTGCCAATTGCCCCCTGCGAGACGAATCTCTGTTCGGGATGCAGATTGCCATGTGGCGTGTCAAGAATACGTCCTCTGATATGTCGCGATATCCCTTTCAGGAGGGATATTCGCTCCAGGAGTTAGAATTCTGGTACCTTAAGGTAAATTCTCTGGGAATATCGCCGTAGTTGTAATATACCCTAGGAAGCTACCCTATAGGAACTTCCATCAGGACGACATGGCCATCTCACCCAAAAATAGATTTTTCGCTTCGCTCAAAATCCGTTATATATATATATATATATATATATATATATATATATATATATATATATATATATATATACAGTATATATATACATATATATGCATATATATATATATATATATATATATATATATATATATATATATACAGTATATATATACATATATATGCATATATATATATATATATATATATATATATATATATATATGTATGTATATATATATATATATGCATATATATGTATATATATACTGTATATATATATATATATATATATATATATATGTATATATATATATATATATATATATATATATATATATATATATATATATATATATATATATATATATATATATATGAATGAAGACTTCACGCATTACCAACATCTATATCACTTACTTGAAGTTAATATCCTTCGAGAGGAGCTTCAGGAACTGAACCAAAGGCCCTACATGAACATGGGGCGGCTCACCAGCCCCGTCATGGGGAAATTCAATG
This sequence comes from Palaemon carinicauda, assembly GCF_036898095.1. Lineage (NCBI taxonomy): Eukaryota > Metazoa > Arthropoda > Malacostraca > Decapoda > Palaemonidae > Palaemon > Palaemon carinicauda. Next base: position 28,736,037 of record NC_090761.1, read on the forward strand.
ACCCTCACGTGGGGAGGGAAGTCCTCAGCGACTACAGTCAGGTTGGCTCCATCGTCCAACCTTTTATTGAGAAAAAAAACATTTTATATGGAGGAGTTCTCTTGATTGAGGATACACTCAGGTACATTGTTCTAGCATTTTATTATGATGATGATGATGATGATTATTATTATTATTATTATTATTATTATTAGTATTGTTGTTGTTGTTGTTGTGGTTGTTATTATTGTTATTGCCACTTTTATTATTATTATTATTAATATCATTATTATTATTATTATTATTATTATTATTATTATTATTATTATTGTTGTTGTTGTTATTATTATTATTATGACTTTTATTATTATTATTATTATTATTATTATTATTGTTGTTGTTATTATTATTATAACTTTTATTATTACTATTAATACTATTATTTTTGTTGTTGTTGTTGTTGTTGTTGTTATCATTATTTTAACTTTGATTATTATTATTATTATTATTATTATTATTATTATTATTATTATTATTAGCTAAGCTACAACCCTAGTTTGGAAAGCTGGATGCTGTAAACCCAAGGGCTCCAACAAGGAAAAATAGCCCGGTAAGGAAAGGATAATCTGACACACTATTTTAGCCGTTTATTATTATTATTATTATTATTATTATTATTATTATTAGCAATGCTACAACCCTAGTATTAAGGACTCCAACAGGGAAAAAATAGCCCAGTGAGGAAAGGAAAGAGAAAAAAATAAACTATATGAAAAGTAATAAAAAATTACAATGAATTATTTTAAGAACAGTAACAACATTAAAACAGATCTTTCATATGTAAAATATAAACACATTTGCTGCAAGTTTGAACTTATGTTCCTGACATTAACAAGATGACTGTCCCCTTGTTGTTTGTCCTGAAATGATGCAAACAAATATGTATGTGTGTATGTATATATGTATGTGTCCGCAGTATGCTCACACCCACATACTGTATATATATATATATACATATATATATATATATATATATATATATATATATATGCATATATATATATATATACACATATAAATTATATATATAATATATATATATATATATATATATATATATATATATATATATTTATATATATATATATCTCTCTCTCTCTCTCTCTCTCTCTCTCTCTCTCTCTCTCTCTCTCTCTCTCTCTCTCTCTCTATATATATATATATATATATATATATGTATATATATATATTACAGTCATATACATAAAATATTTATTTATAATTCATATATAAATGTATGTATAAATAAATGAATATATATATATATATATATATATATATATATAATATATATATATATATATATATATATATATATATGTATGTATGTATAAGTATATATATATTTATTTGTATATATATATATATATATATATATATATATATATATATATACACGGTATATATATATATATATATATATATATATATATGCGTGTATACTGTATATAGGCGAAAAGACATATAGATGAACAGACAGATAAATGTTATAGTTTCAGACTGAATAAATGCTGAAGTATGTAGAGTAGTATAATGCTTTAGAACAATATAGACTGACCTGTGGAACTTCTCAGGAAAGAGTCGATGGTCCCCAGCATATACAAAACCACCCTTATTAGACCAGGCAGCAATTTTTGCCAATCTAAGACTATATGGCACGAATATGTAGATTCCAAAACTGAAAAAAAGGAGATTTGAGATATGTTATTATTATTATTATTATTATTATTATTATTATTATTATTATTATTATTAATCTACAACCCTAGTTAGAAAAACAGAATGCTATAAGCCCAAGGGGCTCCAACAGGGAAAATAGTCTAGTGAGGGAAGGAAACAAGGAAAATGAAATATTTTAAGAACAGTAACAATATTAAAGTAAATATTTCCTATATAAACTATAAAAACTTGAACAAGAGGAATCTAAAAATGATTGAATAGTGTGCCTGAGACTGCCCTCAAGCAAGAGAACTCTAACCCGAGACAGTGGAAGACCATGGTACAGAGGCTTTGGCAAAAGAAGATTTAATTTATGTTATGAACAACGCAAGTTTAGAGAAACGTAGTGATTGCCAGAATGGGGTTCTTCGAGTCCCGCTGAAACTCGTTAGTTTCTTTGGTTGCTGCAACCTCACCATCCTTGTGAGTTTGTGAGAGTCCATAGGTCTATCTGCTGAGCCATCAGCAGCCATTACCTGGCCCTATTTGGTCCTAGCTTGGTTGGAGAGGGGGCTTGGGCGCTGATCATTTGTAATATGGTCAGTCTCAGGGGCATTGTCCTGCTTGATAGAGCAATGTCACTGTCCCTTGCCTTTGCCATTCATGAGTGACCTTTGAATTTAAATTCAGAAGTTTAAGAACAATAACATTAAAATATCATCATTATGATGATAATATATTATCACCTGTTAAAAATTTGTCGTAATAAACGGTGAAAATCTTGGAATAAATGTTGCCAGACATTTACCGTTTTAAAAACGGATAAATTGACGTAAAGGAGGGATATTACGGTCAACAACCCGTGAAAAATAATGACAAATTAGGGTAAAAATGACGGACGCCTGTATTTTACTGAAATACGGCTGAGAACCGTATATTTTTTCCGTAGAATTTCCGATTAAAATTAGGTTTTTTTTTAAGTAGCTAACATAGGTTACCTATAATAAAATTATTGGAGTTATTATTATTAATAATATTAAAATCATTATTGTTATTATAAAAATTACTGGAATTATTATTAGTAGTAAAACAATTAGAATTATTATTAGGGAAACGTAACTAACAAGTTTCTATAATATAGTTATCAAAATTATTATTTTTATAATTAATATTATGAAAATTTTTATTTTTAAAAGAAATATCAAAATTATTATTTGTAGTAAAATTATTAAAATTATTGTTAGCGAAATGTAACTAATATAAGCTACCTATGATATAATTAATATCGAAATTATTATTATTAATATTATTAAGATTATTGCTTTTATGAAAATTATCAAAATTAGTAGTAAAATTATTATAATTTTTACCAGCGAAATGTAATTAACCTAAGCTACCTGTAATAGCATTATTGAAATTATTATTTTAATTATTATTATTGTTGTTGTTGTTGTTGTTGTTGTTGTTGTTGTTGTTGTTATTATTATCATTATTGTTATTATTATTAAAATTATTGTTATTATAAAAATGATTAAAATCATCATTAGTAGTAAAATTATTAAATATTTAATCAGTGAAATGTAACTATCATAAGCTACCTATAAAAAAGTTAGTGAAATTATTATCATAAAAAAATATTAAAGTTATTAGTAGTAAAATTATTAAAATTATTATTGCTAATCGATAAGCTGACATATGCATTAATTTCGCTTTCTTATTTCAAGCTACGTCTTATTTCATGAAAATGTTATAAATTTTTATCGTTATTATTTATTTATGTATTTATTTGATTAATTTCGTATGTTTAACGATTTTCATAATTGCTTATCAGGTTGCCAATCTCATCATCATCATCATAATCATCTCCTACGCCTACTGACGCAAAGAACCTCGGTTAGATTTCGCTAGTCGTCTCTATCTTGAGATTTTAATTCAATACTTTTCCATTCAATCATCTCCTACTTCACGCTTCATAGTCCTCAGCCATGTAGGCCTGGGTCATCCAACTCTTCTAGAACCTGATGGAACCCAGTTAAAAGTTTTGGAACCCAGTTAAAAGAAAAATATATTTTCATCATCATCACCTCCCCCTCCTACACCTTATGACGCAAAGGGCCTCCGGTTAGATTTCACCAGTCGTCTCTATCTTGAGCTTTTAAATCAATATTTTCCATTCATCATCTCCTCAGCCACGTAGACCTGGGTCTTCCAACTATTCTAGTGCCCCGTGGAACCCAGTTGAAAATTTGGTGAACTAATCTCTTTTGAGGAGGGCGAAGAGCTTGGCCAAACCATCTCCATCTACCCCTCAAAATGATTACTTTCACATATGGCTCCTGAGTACTGTTACCAATCTAATTTATCCAATTTATAAAGGTTTCCTCAGCATTGCAATTAACATTTTACTATTGATCAATAACTACTCTTTGCGTCTCTAAATCTGGTAATCTCTTATAAATTTCAACTTTTTTTAGCCCTATACAGAAAACATTTTTAGGCAAATTCTATAATTTTTACATTAATCTATCACATCTTATTTGTGTTGTTTCCTAGCGTACTTTTTAAGTTTTTGATGGGCAAAAATTAGTTTTATTAATTTCCATAGCAGTCAAAGAGTTCATATATATATATATATATATATATATATATATATATATATATATATATATATATATATATATATATACATATATATATATATATATATATATATATATATATATATGTATATATATATATACATATATATATATATGTTTATATATATATACATATATATATATATATATATATATATATATATATATATATATATATGTGTGTGTGTGTGTGTATACATATGCACACACACATATATATATGTATATATATATGTATAATATATATACAGCATATATATATATTGCTGTGGTTAAATGTCTAAGAACAATTTTGAAAATAATAACGTAACACCATAAAGAGATAAAACACATTTTATATCTGAAACTAAAATATAAAAAAAAACCCAAAAAGAGAAAAGAATTCAAAATCATTCTTTAAAATTCCAAGAATAAAATACGAACCGCTTAATGAATCCTTTGTCCTCTAACACGACCAGCATCGAATTCATCTTAGATAAAGTATTTCCCAGATGATGAAAATCTGTTGTTGGGAGGCTGGACAAGACCAAGAGCTTACTCTGCCACAGCAAGAGATTCTTGCTGTAGACGAAATTGATGAATGATCGCTGGAAGTCATTTTTGTCTCCTATTAAAACGACCGTCATACACCGAGGGGATTTCTTCAACTGGAATTTAAAAACATTGTTAGGTGAATATCGTTGAAAGATAATTTTTATATTTTTATCACAAACACACTTATTGTATGATTAAAAATAATTGTAATATTTTGATCACAAACGGACTAATCGTATGATTAAATTTTTTTTGATATTTTGATCCCAAACACACTTATCGTATGATTAAATATAATTGTAATATTTTTATCACAAACACACTTATCGTATGATTAAAAATAATTGTAATATTTTGATCACAAACACACTTATCGTATGATTTAAAATAATTGAAATATTTTTATCACAAACCAATTATCGTATGATTAAAAATAATTGTGATATTTTTTTTATCTCAAACCACTTTTCTTATGATTAAAAATGATTGTAATATTTTTATCACAAACACACTTATCGTACAATTTAAAATGGTTGTGATATTTTTATAACAAACACACTTACCGTATGATTAAAAATAATTGTAATATTTTTTATCACAAACACACTTATCGTATGATTAGTGTTTTTTTCCTTTTTCCTAAAAGATATAAAAGTGTGTGATAAGAACATTGCACTTTTTTTTTTCAATTAGACTGCAATGTTTTTATCAAACACTTGATGTATATTTTTCATAAAAAATGAAAAGAATAGAAGATACTTATTGAATCAAAATTCTTGCAATCGACTACTGTATATTGCATGTAATTAAATACTTTACCATAATTGCTTAAAACTCCATTTATCAGTGCTTCTCTAAAGGATAATATCATTTGCTTTTGATAAACATAAATATGGAAATGAATCCCTCGTCAGGCTAGAAGAAACGAAGGGAAGAAAAATACCATTTTTTGTCTTTTTTTTCCTAGGTGGCTACCCCTTAAAATTGGTTGAAGTGCCATGGTAAATGGATACTGAAACAGATAGAAAGATATATATGAAAAGAACATTAAGAGATACCAGACCTCCACCAATGAAATTGTCAATATTTTACTAAAGTCTACGGACGTAGCTCCCCACTTTTCATATGTTGACCTTGAATGAATCTTTGTATGATGATACTAATAATAATAATAATAATAATAATAATAATAACCAGAAGCACGATCTAGATCCGGATCAACTCCAAAATTTAATAGGTTCTTCTGGACTATAATATCTACCCGTTGTTAAAATCTGGTGAAAATTCGGCAAGAAGGCTTGACTTAATCCTGCTATTATTATTATTATTATTATTATTATTATTATTATTATTATTATTATTATTATTATTATTACTTGCTAAGCTACATCCCTAGTCGGAAAAGCAGGGAAAATAGCGCAGTGAGGAGAGGAAATAAGGAAAAACTACGAGAAGTGTAAGAACAATATTAACATTAAAATAAATATTTCATATATAAACTATAAAAACTCGAAAATATGGTACAGAGGCTGTGGCACTATCTAAAAATAGAGAACAAAGGTTTGATTTTTGAGTGTCATTCTTCTAGATGAGCTGCTTACCATAACTTAAGAGTCTCTTCTACCCTTACCAAGAGGAAAGTAGCCCCTGGATAATTACATTGCAGTAGTTTATCCAAAGAGTGAAGAAGAAGTATTTGGTAATCTTAGTGTTGTTAGGTATATGAGGACAGAGGAGAATATGTAAATAATAGGCCAGACTATTCAGTGTATACGTAAGCAAAGGAAAAATGAGCTGTAACACTAACATGATGTTGTACTTGGTGGAAAAGTATCTCAGACTCGAGGGAGATGGTCGAGTTTACATGAGATCTGAGAGGTGCTTCAAATATCCCGACTCCAAGGGCTGCTTTGCTTTCTTCTATCACCTGGAAGGGGAAAGGATTTCTTTATCAATAGTTAAACATTTTCCTTTGGAAATGTAATTGAAGTAAAACTCCTGATTATTAAATGTTTATTTTACAATCATTAAAACCAAAATAGGAAAATTGTGATTATGTTAGTAACGGACTGCAAGCCTATGCCCAGTTATCGTGTAAAAAATTATTTTGTTATTTATGTTATTGAACACATGCAAATATATGTATCTCCTTTATACACAGAAAGGTAGTAAGGCATGAATGTGCTTAAACGCACACACGCACAGATATATATATATATATATATATATATATATATATATATATATATATATATATATATATATATATATATATATGTATATATTTATATGTATATATATATATATACATACATATATATATATATATATATATATATATATATGCATATATACACATATATATATCTATATATATATGTATATATATGTATATATATACATATATATACTGTATATGTATATATATGTGTATATATATGTATATATGTTACGCTCAATGTTAATAGTTGCTTAATGTATACATTACGCATATTTTTCCCCAATGTGAACACTGGGCAAAATGGTTTGCCCAGTGTACATATTAGGCAGAAAAACTCGTAAAATTGCCTCTTGCATACATTATGCAATCCCATTTTGCGCAATGTGAATATGTCACACAATTTTGTCTAATGTGAATATGAATAGTCGGAAGGAGGACAAAGAAACACTGATACAAACTGATCGAAACATGAACTTTATTCCAGTCAAACTTTTATAATAGCTACACTAAATGAAGTAAACACAAATAAACAAAAACAAAACGGTAATTCAAAATGACACTGACAACACTCAATTTTTGCACGCTTTGCCTGGGTGACAGCTAGAGTTGTATTTCATTTCTTTCTTGCGGCAGCTGCATCGTCCTTACGAACACTGCGTCCTACATTGACACTTTACAAACCCTTGACCTCCAGTAGCCTTTGCTGTTGCTGTTCTCAAAGTGAGACGAATATCTGGAGCATCATCTGCTTTAATCAAAACCTGATCTATAGGACTTAGATCAGCTGCTGTGTATTTGGATCCAAGAACTCCCTCACAGCAACCTACAGTATACAGCCCATCTTTTCCTTTCATGACGACCACAAGAAGATTCTTCGGATCGGTCGGGCAGCGATCAACGTCTGGAACTCTCAATGTAGCGCACTGCCCAACTTCTAATCGTCGAACTAATTGATTGCCACGATGTGTCATCCGAACTGCTGCTTTGGATAGTCCTGCATCAGCTGCATCTCGGATTTCCTGGAAACACCCACTTTGTGTCTCTGCTGTCGCTCCTGTCACTGCATCTTCGTCACTCTCCACCTCTACTGTTGCTCCTGTCAATGCATCTTCATCACCCTCCACTTCTGCTGTCGCTCCTGTCACTGCATCTTCGTCACTCTCCACCTCTACTGTTGCTCCTGTCAATGCATCTTCATCACCCTCCACTTCTGCTGTCGCTCCTGTCACTGCATCTTCGTCACTCTCCACCTCTACTGTTGCTCCTGTCAATGCATCTTCATCACCCTCCACTTCTGCTGTCGCTCCTGTCACTGCATCTTCGTCACTCTCCACCTCTACTGTTGCTCCTGTCAATGCATCTTCATCACCCTCCACTTCTGCTGTCGCTCCTGTCACTGCATCTTCGTCACTCTCCACCTCTACTGTTGCTCCTGTCAATGCATCTTCATCACCCTCCACTTCTGCTGTCGCTCCTGTCACTGCATCTTCGTCACTCTCCACCTCTACTGTTGCTCCTGTCAATGCATCTTCATCACCCTCCACTTCTGCTGTCGCTCCTGTCACTGCATCTTCGTCACTCTCCACCTCTACTGTTGCTCCTGTCAATGCATCTTCATCACCCTCCACTTCTGCTGTCGCTCCTGTCACTGCATCTTCGTCACTCTCCACCTCTACTGTTGCTCCTGTCAATGCATCTTCATCACCCTCCACTTCTGCTGTCGCTCCTGTCACTGCATCTTCGTCACTCTCCACCTCTACTGTTGCTCCTGTCAA
>NC_090761.1:28752403-28762403 GCF_036898095.1 Palaemon carinicauda
TGGGAGAGATAGGAATGTCCCTTTCTGACCAAAGCTACTTTGTGTTGATTGGATTGCTGAAACCTTGTAGATCTTTGCAGTTTGTTCTTGCGGATTTCCGTTTAGCTTTTATTTATAAGACAAAAAAAAAATCAATATAAATTATCATTTCATGGCTTTTGGGTCAAATTCATCTTATATATAATATAGTGTATATGCTCAAACTCTCCTTACAAAGGTAAACTAAATCTAAAAACTCCCTGTTGTGAACATAATGTGAAAATATGTTTTGTTCAATTGGTATTCATTTCAAATATCGATAATCGCTGGAGAACAATTCATGTCTGTTTTTGGATAAGGTTAAGTATTCCCATGCGTAGATTGCGTCAATTATGGCGTATTAAAAGCAGCGTGTTTCCCTTAATTAACCACTGTAGAGGAAAGGTCCATGCAACAGGAATCAACTTTAATATTAATATCCTGAGACAGTGACGAAGGATAGATGCTGGGGTCATCCTTATAACATTTTCCGTAACAGGAATCAGCTCTGATTTGACCAAAATTAGGAACTGCTGTTCCTTGTGACGAGTGCAAACAAAATGCATCATTCAAATACGGAAATCTTGGTTGCAGATTTGTGGGAATCCCGCCGCAGTCGGGGCCACTTCTAGGCTGCACGTTTAGCAAATAGGCCCCTTGGTAGCGACGGATTGCCTCTTTCCTCTTCAAGTCACACCGACTGCTCAGAGTGCCTTCCTCTCTCCAGCGCCGGATCCATCTATATACGGTCGAGATGCTCGAGCCAGACAAGGAGGCGATATATTTGGTGGATATTCCCTCCATCCACAGCATGACGAACTTCGCCCTTTCGCCGACGTCCGTTTGATTGGTTCTGCGTTTCATGGTTTCTTTCCCTGCATGGACATAGAGGAGCTTTTGAAATCCTTAGAATGTTTAGTAGAATAGTCTTGTATTTATTTCATTTATTAGGTGAGTGGGTATATTTTACGCTATATTTTTTTTTTCTACTCCATTTGGGCTAACTTTATGTCCAATTATCACCAGTTTATTTCATTGTCTATTATTTGCGTATATGAAAATGCTACAAATGTAGCATTATATATACTGTATATCAAAGGAAATTAAATTTATTTACTTATACGCTAAAGAATTTGCAAAGTTCTACCTTGTAAAATTTAAGTAAACTATGCCGTAAGAGCCTGGCTAGATCTTTAGAATCTAATTATTTGATGAACGGTTGGGGCTCAAATGACTTCGTATTATGAAATAAGCTCACTGCCATAGGGTACGGTTCAGCTCCAAGTTCCTGATGCATAAGGTAAAAGTGGTAGAACCATTTGATTAAACACTTTCCTTTTTAGAGAAAGTGGTATTTTACTTTTTCTAATCTAATTTTTTACACCAAAAGCTCTCATCCCATGCTTATCCCTTTAATTTCGGTCTTGTGTCCTAGGGAAACACTGTCTGTCGTAAGTGCATAAATTCTTGAACAATCTCTAGACTCTAGAGGTTCCTCAATAATCCTTATTTCTGGTCTCTCTACATTTTCATTGAACATTATCTTAGTTTTACCCTTATTCATTTTCAATCCTACATTTCTGCTTTCTCTATTCAAATCTTCTATCATCTTCTGTAATTCCTCCCATGATTCACTAAACACAAAAACTATGTCATCTGCAAATAGTTGCTTATGTTAAAGTAATATTAATTCTTACATTTTTCACAATCTGAATTATTAAAAACTTCTTGCTAAGAATAATTTACGAGAGTGGGATCTCCCTGTCTAACTCCTTTCTCAGTCTGAATTTTCTCACTGTCTTTATGTAATTTTAGGATTGTTGTACTTCCTGTATAGATATCTTCAAGTGTTTTGGCATAAGATGCATCTATTCCTTGTCTCTGAAGGGCTTTCATTACTGCTGAAGTTTTGACAGAATCAAAAGCTTTCTCATAGTATATAAATACCATACATAGTGGTTTGTCATACTTAGTTCATTTTTGTATTAGCGGGTTAATTACATGGGTATTGTCAGTTGTTGAATACCCACTTCTATAGCCTGCTTGATCTCCTGGTTGATTAAAATCTAGCTGTATTTTTATTCGGCCTGATATGGTCTTCGTAAATATTTTACATATAACTGAAAGTAAACTTTTTTAGCTGTAATTTTTCAGATCTTTTGTGTCTCCCTTTTGTAGATCAGTACAGTGATAGTTTTTCTAAGCTGTAGGTATAGAGCATTCTTCTAGACATTTGGTGTAAAATTCAGCGATTTTTACTTCTATAAAATCTCCTACATCTATTATTAAATAAATTGTTAGGCCATCTTCTCCTGCTACATTGCCTCTTCATGCCTTTTAATGCTTTCTTTACTTCTCCTACTGACTCAGGTGTTTCATTATTTCTATTGGTGAAGTTAGCTCTTATATCACTATTGTATAGCATTGTATGGAAATCGTCTGCAATTTTTATCACACTGTCTTTTTTGTTGATAATATTTAAATTTTCATCCTTTAAAACAAACATCTGCTAGCGCCCAGTTCCATCTTTTCAAGAATTTGATTCTTCTTCTTTTCTTTGGTGTTTCTCAATTTTTTTTTTGTCTGATTGTGGTTACGAATTTCTTGGGTTTTTAGTGTGTTTATTGTTTTGGATAGTTATACTAATTTTCTCTCATCTCTTGGATTCTACCATTATCTGTGGTGTTTTCTGATAGTTTTCCTTGATCTTGTTTATGAACTTTTCCACCTATATCTTGTGCCGTTTCCAATACAAAGTGTGTTAAATTACTGTTCGTTATATATATATATATATATATATATATATATATATATATATATATATATATATATACATATGCACACACATACAGTATACAGTATATATACATACAGTTTGTACAAGATACAGTATATGTGTATATACTGTATATGCATATATATATATATATATATATATATATATATATATATATATATATGTATATATATATATATATATATATATATATATATATATATATATATATAAATGAATTTACTATCCCCAAAAATATATGTTTTCTTCCTCGTTAATATTTCCTATTCGGTATTAAAGTTTACTTTGACTTTTCATAACATATATATCATAAAAAAAAACTATTTAAGTTTTCAAAATGTTATTTTAGAGCTGGTAATGAAATGTGACATAGAAATAATTTTTAGTTTTACTCCTAAATAATCTTGCTGCACGTTCTAGAATATTTCCTACAATCTGTTCATTACTTCTGTTGTTGTTTATTTATTTCCTTATTTCATTTCCACACTGGGTTGTTTTTCCCTATTGGAGCCCTTGGGCTTATAGCATCCTGCTTTTTCAACTACTGTTATAACTTAGCAAGTAATAATAATAATAATAATAATAATAATAATAATAATAATAATAATAATATAATTAGCAATATTTTTTTTCTTTTAGTGATGTCAATGTTTTTTCTTGACAATCACCGTATCGTATATTGTTTAAGAACTCTTGAAACAGCAGAACGACAGACATAATCAGTTACCAGGTTCATGAAGAGAAAATAAAAATATATTTTAAAATAAACTGAAGCTGAAACAGATCTATGAAATTAATCCTTTACTTCAAAACCTCGACCATAAATCTTCCTTAACTGAAAGAATAATGAAGGAATCTATTCTTAAGAATAAAGCGGAATTTACACGGTCGAACAGTTCGTTGAAACGTGGTTCGACAGACAAGTGTCGGAAGTGATGTTCTAACGTGTGAACGGGGTATTCGGTTGTCGAACACGTTCGTCAATCGGTTCGAAGAAAGTCTATTCTTGCCTGACAATTGTAGTCGGGGCTTCATTGTCCACAAACCTTATTCATTTTGGCTGAGTCCCCCTCTTCGAACCGTTTGATAAGCAGGTTCGACGAACAGTTCGACCGTGTAAATCCCACTTAGGAATATCAGAAAATTGGAAGCAAGAGAACTCACCTTCACAAGTTCAGCAGCAGAGATCAAATGATTCCACGACTTAGAAAGAGCTTTTATAAAGCTCTAGTAACTGATGTCATAGGAGGAGCTTCGTCCCCTAAGAGTGACTCAGTCTCCTAAAAGATGAAAATCATCTTATTGGACAAAAATAATCCCGAGCGCTAATGATCATTAAGACCAGAAACCCAAGTTCTCGTTGGTTGCGCTTGTTGCCTGATGTACGATGCCTTTGATGAGTGCTTTATCGTGCTCATTGCGAATGCAGTAATGTTCTCCTGGGATTATCAGGCAAAGTGATACACTTTAACTTAAAAGTTTAGAAATGGAGAACAAAAGGTTAAGTAAGAGTTTAAATCATACAAAATGAACTGGAATACTTGTTTTGCATGTGTGGAAAGGAGGGATAGAAATTAAATTGGAAATCATGAACTCAATGGAAAAAAATTGACGTGATTCACATGTAGAGTACACTTTCTTATAAAGATTATTCGTAGAGACAAAATATTTTAATAATATTATAGCTAATATATATATATATATATATATATATATATATATATATATATATATATATATATATATATACAAATAAGCCATATATATTTTTGATACATTAATGTCTGGATTCTCTTAACGACCTCGGGATCAGAGCCCCAGGCGAAATCACACTAAGACAAGAGCTTGGGTCCGGCTGGGAATCGAACCCTGGTCGGCAAGCTTGTATAGACAGTGACTAAGCCACTTGGCCAAGTGGCTTAGTCACTGTCTATACAAGCTTGCCGACCAGGGTTCGATTCCCGGCCGGACCCAAGCTCTTGTCTTTGTGTGATTTCGCCTGGGGCTCTGATCCCGAGGTCGTTAAGAGAATCCAGACATTAATGTATCAAAAATATATATGGCTTATTTGAATATGAAAAACACGTCTAAATGTGCAAAATTTATCATATATATATATATATATATATATATATATATATATATATATACATATATATATATACAGTATATATAACATACAATATATGTGTACAGTCTATATATATATATATATATATATATATATATATATATATATATATATATATATATATATATAGACTATACATATATGTATGTTATATATATACACATATTATATATCTATATATAGATATATTATTTAATCACACTTTTATAATGTTTACAAACAATATATCTGCATATACATAATGACACAAGAAACCAAGGTTTATTTAAATCATAACTGCCCAATAAGAGCATTATAAAACATTTGTATGGGTTATGTTGTTACATGCCTTCATAGGCCAAATAGGTGATCTTATCAATATATATTACTATTCGCTCAAAGTTTGCAATGTTTCAAAAACAACTTAAAAGTATTTCATCAGTATATATTTTGTAAATATATCATACGCTATGCTATAAAATGTGCGTATTGTTGTAATTTGTTTAGATAGTCTGTCAGGAAATTATTTACAGAAAACACAAGATATAATTCTTGTAGCATTTAATTGATATAACAGAATCAAGACGGGAGCATTTATGGGAAGGCTTTCTCGAGGGCAAACGTCACTAGACTGAGGACATATCCACTTCCAAGAAGCACGAACATTCCCTGAAATGGAGAAAAAATGGTCGAGATATAAGATACTGTAGTTCAGAAGTGTAATAAAAAAAGTCGAGAAACATTATGGTTTATAAGTGAAATGAAAAAAGAGGTCGAGAAACAATTTAGTTTAGAAGTGTAATAAAAAAGTCGAGAAACATTCTGGTTTATAAGTGAAATGAAAAAAGAGGTCGAGAAACAATTTAGTTTAGAAGTGTAATGGAAAAAGAGGCCGAGAAACAATTTAGTTTAGAAGTGTAATGGAAAAAGAGGTCGAGAAACAATTTAGTTTAGAAGTGTAATGGAAACCAGGCCGAGAAACCATTTAGTTTAGAAGTGTAATGGAAACCAGGTCGAGAAACCATTTAGTTTAGAAGTGTAATGGAAACCAGGTCGAGAAACCATTTGGTTTAGAAGTGTAATGGAAAAAGAGGTCGAGAAACAATTTAGTTTAGAAGTGTAATGGAAACCAGGTCGAGAAACCATTTAGTTTAGAAGTGTAATGGAAACCAGGTCGAGAAACCATTTAGTTTAGAAATGTAATGGAAACCAGGTCGAGAAACCATTTGGTTTAGAAGTGTAATGGAAAAAGAGGTCGAGAAACAATTTAGTTTAGAAGTGTAATGGAAACCATGTCGAGAAACAATTTAGTTTAGAAGTGTAATGGAAAAAGAGGTCGAGAAACCATTTGGTTTAGAAGTGTAATGGAAAAAGAGGTCGAGAAACAATTTAGTTTAGAAGTGTAATGGAAACCAGGTCGAGAAACAATTTATTTTAGAAGTGTAATGGAAAAAGAGGTCGAGAAACAATTTAGTTTAGAAGTGTAATGGAAAAAGAGGTCGAGAAACCATTTGGTTTAGAAGTGTAATGGAAAAAGAGGTCGAGAAACAATTTAGTTTAGAAGTGTAATGGAAACCAGGTCGAGAAACCATTTAGTTTAGAAGTGTAATGGAAACCAGGTCGAGAAACCATTTAGTTTAGAAGTGTAATGGAAACCAGGTCGAGAAACCATTTGGTTTAGAAGTGTAATGGAAAAAGAGGTCGAGAAACAATTTAGTTTAGAAGTGTAATGGAAACCATGTCGAGAAACAATTTAATTTAGAAGTGTAATGGAAAAAGAGGTCGAGAAACCATTTGGTTTAGAAGTGTAATGGAAAAAGAGGTCGAGAAACAATTTAGTTTAGAAGTGTAATGGAAACCAGGTCGAAAAACAATTTAGTTTAGAAGTGTAATGGAAAAAGAGGTCGAGAAACAATTTATTTTAGAAGTGTAATGGAAAAAGAGGCCGAGAAACAATTTAGTTTAGAAGTGTAATGGAAAAAGAGGTCGAGAAACAATTTAGTTTAGAAGTGTAATGGAAACCAGGTCGAGAAACTATTTAGTTTAGAAGTGTAATGGAAACCAGGTCGAGAAACCATTTAGTTTAGAAGTGTAATGGAAACCAGGTCGAGAAACCATTTAGTTTAGAAGTGTAATGGAAACCAGGTCGAGAAACCATTTGGTTTAGAAGTGTAATGGAAAAAGAGGTTGAGAAACAATTTAGTTTAGAAGTGTAATGGAAAAAGAGGTCGAAAAACACTTTGGTTTCGAAGTGTAATGGAAAAAGAGGTCGAGAAACCATTTAGTTTAGAAGTGTAATGGAAACCAGGTCGAGAAACCATTTAGTTTAGAAGTGTAATGGAAACCAGGTCGAGAAACCATTTAGTTTAGAAGTGTAATGGAAACCAGGTCGAGAAACCATTTGGTTTAGAAGTGTAATGGAAAAAGAGGTTGAGAAACAATTTAGTTTAGAAGTGTAATGGAAAAAGAGGTCGAAAAACACTTTGGTTTCGAAGTGTAATGGAAAAAGAGGTCGAGAAACAATTTAGTTTAGAAGTATAATGGAAAAAGAGGTCGAGAAACAATTTAGTTTAGAAGTATAATGGAAAAAGAGGTCGAGAAACAATTTAGTTTAGAAGTGTAATGGAAACCAGGTCGAGAAACAATTTAATTTAGAAGTATAATGGAAAAAGAGGTTGAGAAACAATTTAGTTTAGAAGTGTAATGGAAAAAGAGGTCGAGAAACAATTTAGTTTAGAAGTGTAATAGAAACCAGGTCGAGAAACCATTTAGTTTAGAAGTGTAATGGAAAAAGAGGTCGAGAAACAATTTAGTTTAGAAGTATAATGGAAAAAGAGGTCGAGAAACAATTTAGTTTAGAAGTGTAATGGAAACCAGGTCGAGAAACAATTTATTTTAGAAGTATAATGGAAAAAGAGGTCGAGAAACAATTTAGTTTAGAAGTGTAATGGAAAAAGAGGTCGAGAAACAATTTAGTTTAGAAGTGTAATGGAAACCAGGTCGAGAAACAATTTATTTTAGAAGTGTAATGGAAAAAGAGGTCGAGAAACAATTTAGTTTAGAAGTATAATGGAAAAAGAGGTCGAGAAACAATTTAGTTTAGAAGTATAATGGAAAAAGAGGTCGAGAAACAATTTAGTTTAGAAGTATAATGGAAAAAGAGGTCGAGAAACAATTTAGTTTAGAAGTATAATGGAAAAAGAGGTCGAGAAACAATTTAGTTTAGAAGTGTAATGGAAACCAGGTCGAGAAACAATTTATTTTAGAAGTATAATGGAAAAAGAGGTCGAGAAACAATTTAGTTTAGAAGTATAATGGAAAAAGAGGTCGAGAAACAATTTAGTTTAGAAGTATAATGGAAAAAGAGGTCGAGAAACTATTTTAGAAGTATAATGGAAAAAGAGGTCGAGAAACAATTTATTTTAGAAGTATAATGGAAAAAGAGGTCGAGAAACAATTTAGTTTAGAAGTATAATGGAAAAAGAGGTCGAGAAACAATTTAGTTTAGAAGTATAATGGAAAAAGAGGTCGAGAAACAATCTAGTTTAGAAGTATAATGGAAAAAGAGGTCGAGAAACAATTTAGTTTAGAAGTGTAATGGAAACCAGGTCGAGAAACAATTTATTTTAGAAGTATAATGGAAAAAGAGGTCGAGAAACAATTTAGTTTAGAAGTATAATGGAAAAAGAGGTCGAGAAACAATTTAGTTTAGAAGTATAATGGAAAAAGAGGTCGAGAAACAATTTAGTTTAGAAGTATAATGGAAAAAGAGGTCGAGAAACAATTTAGTTTAGAAGTGTAATGGAAAAAGAGGTCGAGAAACAATTTAGTTTAGAAGTATAATGGAAAAAGAGGTCGAGAAACAATTTATTTTAGAAGTATAATGGAAAAAGAGGTCGAGAAACAATTTAGTTTAGAAGTATAATGGAAAAAGAGGTCGAGAAACAATTTAGTTTAGAAGTATAATGGAAAAAGAGGTCGAGAAACAATTTAGTTTAGAAGTATAATGGAAAAAGAGGTCGAGAAACAATTTAGTTTAGAAGTGTAATGGAAACCAGGTCGAGAAACAATTTATTTTAGAAGTGTAATGGAAAAAGAGGTCGAGAAACAATTTAGTTTAGAAGTATAATGGAAAAAGAGGTCGAGAAACAATTTAGTTTAGAAGTATAATGGAAAAAGAGGTCGAGAAACAATTTAGTTTAGAAGTATAATGGAAAAAGAGGTCGAGAAACAATTTAGTTTAGAAGTATAATGGAAAAAGAGGTCGAGAAACAATTTAGTTTAGAAGTGTAATGGAAACCAGGTCGAGAAACAATTTATTTTAGAAGTATAATGGAAAAAGAGGTCGAGAAACAATTTAGTTTAGAAGTATAATGGAAAAAGAGGTCGAGAAACAATTTAGTTTAGAAGTATAATGGAAAAAGAGGTCGAGAAACTATTTTAGAAGTATAATGGAAAAAGAGGTCGAGAAACAATTTATTTTAGAAGTATAATGGAAAAAGAGGTCGAGAAACAATTTAGTTTAGAAGTATAATGGAAAAAGAGGTCGAGAAACAATTTAGTTTAGAAGTATAATGGAAAAAGAGGTCGAGAAACAATTTAGTTTAGAAGTATAATGGAAAAAGAGGTCGAGAAACTATTTTAGAAGTATAATGGAAAAAGAGGTCGAGAAACAATTTAGTTTAGAAGTATAATGGAAAAAGAGGTCGAGAAACAATTTATTTTAGAAGTATAATGGAAAAAGAGGTCGAGAAACAATTTAGTTTAGAAGTATAATGGAAAAAGAGGTCGAGAAACAATTTAGTTTAGAAGTGTAATGGAAAAAGAGGTCGAGAAACAATTTAGTTTAGAAGTGTAATGGAAACCAGGTCGAGAAACAATTTATTTTAGAAGTGTAATGGAAAAAGAGGTCGAGAAACAATTTAGTTTAGAAGTATAATGGAAAAAGAGGTCGAGAAACAATTTAGTTTAGAAGTATAATGGAAAAAGAGGTCGAGAAACAATTTAGTTCAGAAGTGTAATGGAAAAAGAGGTCGAGAAACAATTTAGTTCAGAAGTGTAATGGAAAAACATGC
>NC_090761.1:28768570-28778570 GCF_036898095.1 Palaemon carinicauda
ATATGGGCATTGGAGCTACGCTCTCTTTCTCAAGTAGTTGGGCATCTCTCTCTCTCTCTCTCTCTCTCTCCTAGTTGGGCATTGGAGCCACGCTCTTTTTCTCAAGTAGTTGGGCATCTCTCTCTCTCTCTCTCTCTCTCTCTCTCTCCTAGTTGGGCATTGGAGCCACGCTCTCTTTCTCAAGTAGTTGGGCATCTCTCTCTCTCTCTCTCTCTCTCTCTCTCTCTCCACGACCTACCATGAAGACTTGGACATAAGCCGTGCCTCCTTCCCACAGCATGGTAACAGACGAGTCGTCCAGAACTGCCCTCAGAGACTGGTAAGGCTGAGGCACATAGCGCACAGCCAACAACGACATGAGATTCCCACTGTAGCTCTTGGTCAGCACAAGGATGGTGACCATCCATCCTCCTAGCAGGATGCGCTCCCACAATCGTACAGTGCTGGATACCTTTGTGTCTGTTTGGGATTTTATGAAATAGGTGTTGTTTAATCGTTTCTCCTTTTGTGGGTTATGTTTTTTTCTTTAATGCATTGATTCAAGTTCAATATTGGTATTGTATTTTCCTAAAACTATCCTCAAATATATAGAATATATCTTGCACCGTTGGAGCCCTTGGGCTTATAGCATCATACTTTTCAAACTAGGATTGTAGCTTAGCTAATAATAATAATAATAATAATAATAATAATAATAATAATAATAATAATAATAATAATAATAATGATAATAATAATAATAAAACAATGAGCATTTGTAGTATTGTATTAATAAGATTTAGGGATATAATTCAATTTGATAATTTTTAATTCGTTTATGAGTTAATTCTCGAACAAATCAGAGAGATCTCCAATACAAACATACATAATACATGCTGAGTACAAAATTCCATTATAAGTAATTCAACTGTAAATGGTACATGAAAATTATAAAGATAAAAAAATAGATAAATCTTTGTGTTGTTGAATTCAAGATGAACGATCGTACAGAGGAAAGCAAATATATTAACAAGTATATTTTGGTAATGGTTTTCACCACCATTTTGGCGTGGTGGTTTGAGGAAGTACAATCTGAAACCGATATTTAATAAGAAATAATGTTAATAATATAATTTTTATAAATAAAAACCTACAACAGAAGCACTAATGATTATGTAACCAAACATTATTATTATTATTATTATTATTATTATTATTATTATTATTATTAGCAGTATTTAAAGCTAAGCTACAACCATAGTTGGAAAAACAGAAGGATACAAGCCCAAGGGCTCTTACAGGGAAAATTGCCAAGTGAGGAAAGGAAATAAGGAAATTAATAAATTACAAGATAAGTAATGAACAATTGAAAATAAATATTTCAAGAACAGTAACAGTATTGAATTAAAACATACATATATAAACTATGAAAAAAAAACAAGAGGAAGAGCAATAAGATAAAATAGTGTGCCCGAGTGTACCCTCAAGCAAGAGAACTCTGACCTAAGTCCTAAGAAGCTGGAAGATCATGGTACAGAGGCTATGGCACTACCTATGACTAGAGAACAATGGTTTGCTTTTTGAGTGTCCATCTCGTAGAAGAGCTGCCTACCATAGCTAAAGAGTCTCTTCTACCCTTACCAAGAGGAAAGTGGCCACTGGACAAGCAAGAGCAAGACATATTAAAGTTTTCTCTTTTGCTTCTTGATTTGAGGTTGCTTTATAAACATGAGCGATGTCCCAAATCATGTATATTTTGGTAATGTTTTTCACTACCTTTTTGGCGTGGTGGTTTGAGGAAGTACAATCTGAAACCGATATTTAATAAGAAATATTGTACTTGAAAGTTATATATACTTTTGAAAATTTGCCATAAAAAACAGTAAAAATCATTGAATAAATGTTGCTAGGCATTTACCGTTTTAAGTACGGATATATTGACGTTGAGGAGCGATATTACGATTAACAACCCGTAAAAGATAATAACAAAGGAGGGTGAAAATTACGGTCGCCCATACTTTACTGAAATACGGCTGAGAACAATATATATTTACGGAGAATTTCCGATTAATTTTTTTTCAATACTGTACCTTACCACGAAGTATGATGCTGTTGTAAACTGCCTATCCATTCTGTTCAGATAAACGAGCTCTTGCAGTTGATTAAAAATTTGCAACCACAACAACAATTCAGGGAATGATACCAACAAAATCATTGAAGATTGAAAATGATTTATGTTAAAAGAAAAAAGTAAGATGCGAAATGATATCGATGAATTCATACATCTAGAGATGTTAGGGCAAATTTAATCCTTAAATTTAAACTAATGCGTAGGCTTGAGAAACAAATTCAATTTTAAATAAAAAAAAAACACGAACCTTGCTGGAGCAAAACTCTGAAGAAATCCATGAACGAACTCTTGGCCAAATCATTCGACAAGTTTACAGAAGAGAAGATCACCATTGTAAAGACTCCGAATGCCATCGAAGCGAAGGTCATTCCCCAGACTGCTGGAGCCAAAGGCATGGCGAATCCCCAGGGATCGACCTCGGTGGGCCCTCGCTTGGCTGCGATGCGAATGTTGTCTCCGACCAACGGCAGAGCGTAGTCTACTGCTTGGGCTCGGGTGAAGGTCAGTACGAAAGGGCCCAGAGCAAAATCAACTTCCTAAAGTTGAAAGCAGAGATGAGATAATGCTTTTTATTTAAACAAATTCATTGGTTAATAAAGTTGAAAGCAGAGTTAAAATCATGCTTTTTTTTTCTTTTTCCACGTTGCTATAAACTGATTCTCCGCTTAAAAGGAATAAACTTTTAAACAAATTAATTGTTTAATAAACTAAAAAACCACTTAATAATAAGACGAATATAAACACAATTAATTGGATGCAAAGATGATATTGGGTTTTTCTTTACCATTTCTACATTGCTATAAACCCATTCTTCAATTGAAAGGAATAAACACAGTTATAAACAAATTAATTGGTTAATAAACTTAGAAAGCACATGATAATAAGACGAATATATACACAAATGAATAAAGTAAAAAAAAAAAAAAACAGTCTATTGACTGAAAAATTCTACACGAAAATCTAATTTCAAAAACAAAAATTTATCATCCAAACTATTCACTACAGTGATTCTACGATTTATAATATATCAATAGTTCAGTACTGACATGAATTTACTGTAAATGCATTTAAATGACGTGGATAACCATATTGATAATGTTTTCTACTCATTTATTTACGATAATTTCTCTTCACGTAATGTTCCTACAATAATTCTGTAAAATCTCTTATGCAAAATATTTCTCCTCATATACTATTCCTGCAATAATTATCGTTTTTGTAAAATCTTTTATGCAAAATCCTAAAATATTAGACACACCTTTCTTTGAATCTAGACAGAAACCAAGATTACCTCCAAGATATACAACCTTATGAGAACAATATGGCTTCTTTATTAATCTTAAAATTGGCCAAAGAAAATAAGGAATCATTTTGTTTTTTTAGTAAGCGCACCAACTTACTTTTTTGACGACATACTTTTCTTTATATCTGAACACGAAATAAGATTACCTCCAAGACATACAACCTAATGAGAACAATATGGCTTTTTTTTTATTAATCTTAAGATTAGCCAAAGAAAATAACGAATCCTTTTCTTTTCTTAGAACTTCCTCCAACTTACTTTTCTGAAGACCATGCCCACCATGCCCATCCAGGATCCGTTTGGTTGCAAGTAGCCCCAGGCTCTGTCAGGGGGCCTGACGAGGGTGTACCTCGAAGATGGAATAGAAAGAAAAGATATGATCATTTATATCTATGAATACTCTTAGGTATGCTATGATATAGAATTCTTCCTTTTGCTAGATGAGAAAAATTCTATCTTTTTATATAAGTGGATATATATATGTATATATATATGTATATATATATATATACATATATACTGTATATATATATATATATATATATATACATATATACTGTATATATATACAGTATATATATATATATATATATATATATATATATATACTGAATATGTATATATATATATTTATATATATATATATATATATATATATATATATATATAGACATACTGTATGTATAAATACATATAATTTATAAATATATATGTATATATATACATATATATATATAAAATATTTATATGTATATATACATACATACAAATATATATATATATATATATATATACATATACATATATATATATATATATACACACACACACGCCACTTAAAGAGCTATGGAGAGAATAATGATGGAAATACAGTAACCAACGGAAAAAAAGAGCAACATGGACAGGAGAACAAACTGAAGTGGAGGATATTAGAACAACTTGTAAGAAACAGAAATGGACAGGACATATAATGAGAAGGACAGATGACAGATGAACATTAAGAATGACAGATTGGGTCCCTAGAGATTGCAAAAGAAGCAGCGGAAGGAAGAGAAGACGATGGATTGACGAGATGAGAAAGTTAGCGGGCGTTGATTAGCACTAAAAGACCTTATGTAGACGCAAGTGGAAGGACATATCCGAAGCGTTTGTTCTGCATTGGACTAGTAACGGCTGGTGAAGATATATATGTATGTGTATATAAAAAATGTGTATATATATATTTATATATATACATACATATACCAAAGGCACTTCCCCCAATTTTGGGGGGTAGCCGACATCAACAAGAAACAAAACAAAAAAGGGGACCTCTACTCTCTACGTTCCTCCAGCCTAACCAGGGACTCAGCCGAGTTCAGCTGGTACTGCTAGGGTGCCACAGCCCAACCTCCCACATTTCCACCACAGATGAAGCTTCATACTGCTGAGTCCCCTACTGTTGCTATCTCCGCGGTCATCTAAGGCACCGGAGGAAGCAGCAGGGCCTACCGGAACTGCGTCACAATCGCTCGCCATTCATTCCTATTTCTAGCACGCTCTCTTGCCTCTCTCACATCTATCCTCCTATCACCCAGAGCTTTCTTCACACCATCCATCCACCCAAACCTTGGCCTTCCTCTTGTACTTCTCCCATCAACTCTTGTATTCATCACCTTCTTTAGCAGACAGCCATTTTCCATTCTCTCAACATGGCCAAACCACCTCAACACATTCATATCCACTCTAGCCGCTAACTCATTTCTTACACCCGTTCTCACCCTCACTACTTCGTTCCTAACCCTATCTACTCGAGATACACCAGCCATACTCCTCAGACACTTCATCTCAAACACATTCAATTTCTGTCTCTCCATCACTTTCATTCCCCACAACTCCGATCCATACATCACAGTTGGTACAATCACTTTCTCATATAGAACTCTCTTTACATTCATGCCCAACCCTCTATTTTTTACTACTCCCTTAACTGCCCCCAACACTTTGCAACCTTCATTCACTCTCTGACGTACATCTGCTTCCACTCCACCATTTGCTGCAACAACAGACCCCAAGTACTTAAACTGATCCACCTCCTCAAGTAACTCTCCATTCAACATGACATTCAACCTTGCACCACCTTCCCTTCTCGTACATCTCATAACCTTACTCTTACCCACATTAACTCTCAACTTCCTTCTCTCACACACCCTTCCAAATTCTGTCACTAGTCGGTCAAGCTTCTCTTCTGTGTCTGCAACTAGTACAGTATCATCCACAAACAACAACTGATTTACCTCCCATTCATGATCATTCTCGCCTACCAGTTTTAATCCTCGTCCAAGCACTCGAGCATTCACCTCTCTCACCACTCCATCAACATACAAGTTAAACAACCACGGCGACATCACACATCCCTGTCTCAGCCCCACTCTCACCGGAAACCAATCGCTCACTTCATTTCCTATTCTAACACATGCTCTTCTACCTTTGTAGAAACTTTTCACTGCTTGCAACAACCTTCCACCAACTCCATATAACCTCATCACATTCCACATTGCTTCCCTATCAATTCTATCATATGCTTTCTCCAGATCCATAAACGCAACATACACTTCCTTACCTTTTGCTAAATATTTCTCGCATATCTGCCTAACTGTAAAAATCTGATTCATACAACCCCTACCTCTTCTAAAACCACCCTGTACTTCCAAGATTGCATTCTCTGTTTTATCCTTAATCCTATTAATCAGTACTCTACCATACACTTTTCCAACTACACTCAACAAACTAATACCTCTTGAATTACAACACTCATGCACATCTCCCTTACCCTTATATAGTGGTACAATACATGCACAGACCCAATCTACTGGTACCATTGACAACACAAAACACACATTAAACAATCTCACCAACCATTCAAGTACAGTCACACCCCCTTCCTTCAACATCTCAGCTTTCACACCATCCATACCAGATGCTTTTCCTACTCTCGTTTCATCTAGTGCTCTCCTCACTTCCTCTATTGTAATCTCTCTCTCATTCTCATCTCCCATCACTGGCACCTCAACACCTGGAACAGCAATTATATCTGCCTCCCTATCATCCTCAACATTCAGCAAACTTTCAAAATATTCCGCCCACCTTTTCCTTGCCTCCTCTCCTTTTAACAACCTTCCATTTCCATCTTTCACTGTCTCTTCAATTCTTGCACCGGCCTTCCTTACTCTCCCCACCTCAGGTCAGCTGCCCTCTTTGCCTCACGTACCTTGCGCTTTACTTCCACCTTTTTCTCTCTATATTTTTCATACTTCTCTATACTATTACTCTGCAGCCATTCTTCAAAAGCCCTCTTTTTCTCTTCCACTTCTACCTTCACTCCTTCATTCCACCATTCACTGCCCTTCCTCATGCTGCCTCCAACAACCTTCTTGCCACATACATCACTTGCAATCCCAACAAAATTTTCTTTTGCTAACTTCCACTCCTCCTCTAAATTACCAGTTTCTCTTACTCTCACCTCGTCATATGCCATTTTCAACCTTTCCTGATATTTACTTTCACCCCCGGTTTTATTAGCTCTTCAACCCTCACTAGCTCCCACTCTTTTGCTACAACTAATTTTCCTTCCACCAAAAAATGATCAGACATACCGTTAGCCATACCCCTAAACACGTGCACGTCTTTCAATCTTCCAAACATTCTTTTAGTTATCAACACATAATCCATTAATGCCCTTTCTACTACTCTTCCATTTGCCACTCTTACCCATGTATACTTATTTTTATCTTTCTTTTTAAAAAAGCTAGCACTTATTACCATCTCTTGTTCAACACACATATCTACCAGTCTCTCACCACTCTCATTTTCACCTGGTACGCCATACTTCCCAATGACACCTTCTACCTCTCCAGCGCCCACTCTAGCATTTAAGTCACCCATAACAACTACATAATTCCTTCTACCCAGTCCTTCTACACACCTAGTTAATTCATTCCAGAACTCATTCCGCTCTTCTTCACTTTTCTCACTACCTGGCCCATACGCACTGACAAACGCCCAACATTCCCTACCCAACCTAACCCTTACCCACATTAACCTAGATGATATCTCCTTCCATTCCACTACTTTACCTGTCATCCATTCACTCAGCAATAAAGCCACACCCTCTCTCGCTCTTCCCCTTTCAATCCCAGACACTCTACCAGACATTTCATTAAACATCACTTCACCCTTTCCTTTCATCTTTGTCTCACACAAGGCCAATACATCCATCCTTCTATTCCTTAACATACTTCCAATCTCACATCTTTTACTCTCTATCGTACTCCATCCACGCACATTCAGACACCCCAAAACTAGAGTGCGGGGAGCAGTCACTCTCCCCCCAGCTCCATCTCTTTGTTGCTGTCTCACAGGATTTTTTATACAGGAGAGGGGGTTCCCAGCCCCCTCGTCCCGTCCCTTTTAGTCGCCTCTTCCGACACGCAGGGATAACGTTGGCGCTATTCTAATTGTTTTATGCCCCCGCGGCCACAGGGGGCATATATATATATATATATATATATATATATACATATATATGTATATATATATATATATATATATATGTATATATATATATATATATATATATATATATATGTATGCATATACTACATATATATATATATATATATATATATATATGTATGTATGTATGTATGTATGTAGTATATGCATATATATATATATATATATATATATATATATACACTGTATATGGATGAAAATCAACAAAATATCGTGCTCAAATAGGAAATAAATTTTGATTGGTAGCAACTTTGCCTTTCATTTGAAGGGACAAATATATATATATATATATATATATATATATATATATATATATATATATATATGTATACATATACATATATATATATATACATATATATATATATATATATATATATATATACATATACATATATACATAAATTAACATTCCATAAGGCAACATACGTGAAATTGATGCTGCTCCCCAGAATTTCGATGAAATTCCCCAAAGGACCGATGAAGAAATGAGGAGGCCCATTTATTCCAAGGGGAAATTCTACGACTTTCATATGAGGGGGAAAATCATCACCTGCTACTGTCATGTGTCCGGAATCGATTAGCCTGAAGAAGAGAAATTTATTACTATTATTATTATTATTATTATTATTATTATTATTATTATTATTATTATTTACAATAATATTATTATTATTATTATTATTAGCTAAACTACAACCCTAGTTGGAAAAGCAACTTGCTATAAGACCAAGGGGTTCAACGGGGAAAAATTAGCCCAGTGAGAAAAGGAAATATGGAAGTAATAAACTACAAGAAAGATAATGAAGAATGAAAATAGAATATAGAATGTCATTATATAGTTTCAGTGTTTGTGAAATCAAAAGAAAAAGTTATGAAATTAAATCTACATTTCCTGAGTGAAAGGACAGCTTACTTTGAAGTGATTGTGGGCCACCAGCCAGACATTAACAAATATACAGTGCAACATTTTGAAAACTATTGTGTCAATTTTGTTTCGAATCGTTAATTTATAGACTAAAATCTTACATAATTTGTAAAGATGTCTAGATAGAAAGCACAGTTTAAAGGTTTAAAGACCGCTCACGAATGGCAGAGGCAAGGGACAGTGATATTGGCCTAGCAAGCTGGACAATGCCCTAGAGATTGACCATGTTTATATGATGAGCGCACAAGCCTCCTCTCCAGTCAATTTAGTTCCAAGGAGGGCCAGGCAATGGCTGCTGAGGGCTCAGCAGGTAGACTTATAGGCTTCCCCAAAACCCCCATAGTTAGCTTGCTAGGAATGATTGTGATGTTGCAACGACCAAAGGTACTAACGAGGTTGAGCGGGACTCGGAGACCAGTCAGGGCCAGGCAATGGCTGCTGATGACTCAGCAGGTAGACCTATAGGCTCCCCTAAACTCTCCCATCCTTAGCTCACAATGATGGTGAGGTAGCAGCTACCAAAGGAACTAACGACTTTGAGGTGGACCCAAACCCCCGTCGTGCGATCACCAGGCAAGGACGTTACCAACAGGCCACCAACTACTGAAATAGATTAATGTTAGCTTATTCTTACCTGTCAAATTTATCGGGGAACAAAGGAAGATTGGATGAGTGAAGAAGACCGTACTGTTTCGTCCATGAGGCAAGCTTTACTATCCGGTGACTGTAGGGCAGATGAGTGAAAATGTTGCACCTGTATCAATAAAAAAATAAATAGTATTACTTTCAAAGATAATTTCAAGTTCCTGAAACAATCTCCGACAGATTTTTTATATTTGAGATCAAAGCCCTCAGAAGAATATTAGAGTTAAATGGCAGGACAGGATTAGAAATGAAACTATAAGAGAGATTACTCGAGTGGCATATCGGGTTGAGATCATAGTGAGGGGTAGATGGAGATGGTTTGGGCATGCTCTTCGCACTCCCCAAGAGAGAATTAGTTGACCGAACTGTCAGCTGGGCTCCACGAGGCACTAAAAGAATTGAAAGACCCAGACCTACATGGCTGAGAACTATGAAGCACGAAGTAGGAGATGATGAATGG
>NC_090761.1:28788570-28813570 GCF_036898095.1 Palaemon carinicauda
TATATGTGGTCAATCTCTAAAATAGTTTCTAAACCTAATTCAATCTGATACAATCCTATTTTAACGCCGTTGAAAATTCTGATTTAAATAATAATATTATCTTTACGGCATTGATTTTGTGAACGTGGAGATTAGTAAATTACTAAAATTCAAAAAGATATTAAATTGCTTATCATTCTACAGAAATTTCTCGAAGAGAAGATTTTTGTTAATATGCATTTCCATGTTAGTGTAAAGAATTATTCTACTTATATATATATATATATATATATATATATATATATATATATATATATATATATATAAATGTGTATATATATATATACATATATATATATATATATATATATATATATATATTTATATATATATATATATATATATATATATATATATATATATATATATATATATATATATATATTCTGAGGGCTTACCTCAAGGTAAAAAAAAAAGGATTGCGTATGGCCATAATCAGCAAAGCTGCACTAGTTAGGCCACCCATACTAGGATGGTTTTCTGTGAGCGACCAGACAAAAATCTCTCACCATCACCAATTCGCACTGGTCAGCATAGTGATGAAAATTGGCCAAACCCCGGACATGAATTGACATGTCTGAGGCCTTTGTCATGCATTGGGCTAGAAATGACTGCAATTGTTTATATATATATATATATATATATATGTGTGTGTGTGTGTGTGTATATATATACAGTATATATATATATATATATATATATATATATATATATATATATATATATATATATATATATTTATTTATTTATATATATATGTGTGTGTGTGTGGGTGTGTGTGTAAAACGAAATAGATTTTATTCTCAGTGAAAAAGTTAATTTAGTTAAAGATGTAAATGCTAAACAAGTTAAATTGGTTGGATCTAAGGAAAGAGAGAGAAAAAAGTAATTTTATACAAGAAAATAAACACTCCTGCAATAAGAGAAAAAATCTGATGAGTTTAGTTTAACTATACAAAATATGTGCTCCCAGCAACATGGTGAAATGGAAGCAAATAAAGAAGAAATGAACATTAATCTAACAAAATTTTTATTGGAATCAGCGCGTAAGATAGGGGGAAGTGTTCCTAAACAAGATCAAGTTCACAAAAAAAAAAAAAAAAAAAAAAATTAACGATTTGAAATGAGGATAAAAACCAAGAGAGATGAAATAGAATTAAAAGAACTATCCAAAACAATAAACAAATTTAAAACATAAGACATTCGTAAAGACAATCAGACAAAATTGAGGAAACACTAAAGAAAGTAGCAAGCATCAAATTGATGAAAAGAAGACTTGGAATAGGGCGCCAACAGATATTTGCTTTTACGGATGAAAATGGAAATATTATCAACTAAGGTGATGGAGGACCCAGGCCTACATGGCAGAGGACTGTGAAGCGTGAAGTAGGAGATGATGAATGGAAAAGTATTGATTTAAAAGCTCAAGATAGAAATGACTGGCAAAATCTAACCGAGGCCTTTTGCGTCAATAGACGTAGGAGGAAATGGTGATGATGAAAGAGATGGAGAGATAAGAATTGCAGAGGATTGCTATACAATGCTATACAATAGTGATATAAGAATTGAATACCTGAGCCTCTTCACCTCTGCTATCCTCTTCTACGTCTGAAAGGCTTCGCGAGTCACCGGAAAATGAGGTATAAGTGCAATATGCAATTCCTTATAAAAGAGAGAAGATTGATCTCTGTGGGAGGAGCATCTGCCTGCTTAGAAAATTCAACACCACTTTTTCAAGACGAGACTTTCTGAGACTGTTTTTTTTGGGGGGAGGGGGAGTTTGTAAACGCTACAGTTAATGTTTTAAATTGCTGCAAAAGAACGGGAGAAAAGTGGCGTTGACCTTATTGGAAATCAATTGTGGAAAAGAGTTGTATGGTTGTAAGATCTGTTCCACCAATGTTTACTATAGAGGTTAAATTTTTTAACGACCAACACTCAGTGTCTGTCTTACTTCACATAGATTTATTCAGTATTCGTAAATGTGTTAACATTAAAATCTGAAACGTATGTTTTGGTAGTAAATATTATTATTACCTCCGCCAACGAAATTGGAAGGAGGCTATGTTTTCGCCCCGGATTGTGTTTTTTTTTTTTTTTTATTTATGTATGTGTTTGTTTGTGAACAGCTTCCTGTCCACAGTTTTAATCCTAGAGTAATGAAACTTGTAACTTGTAAAAAGTTGGAAATGATGACATTTTAGAAGGTCAAGGTCAAAGGTCAAGGCCACGGTCAAGCAAAATGTCCAATTCACGTAATCAGCCATAAGTTTGGACATCATTGTCACAGAGACTTCAAACTTGGTTCATATTTGAGTGGATGAAAATCCACAGCAATTAATATATGTTAAGGTCAAAGGTCAAGGTCGAGCAAAAGGTTGAGAAATTAACTGCCGCAGCGGAGGTCTGCGCTCTACTGAGTGCCCCTCTAGTTATTATTATTATTATTATTATTGTTGTTAAAAGGTAACCTACAATCTTAGTTGGAAAAGCCGGACTTTAGAAGCTCAAATGCTCCATCAGGGACAATAGCCCAGTGAGGAAAGGAAACAAGGAAGGAAATAAATAAACTACAAGAGGAGTAATGAACAAACAAAATAAGACATTTTAAAATGTTACTTAACGATAAGCCTCTCTTGTTTGGTGATTTCCATCACATCTAAAATCAAACCATTGTTCTCTAGTTTTGGGTAGTGCCATAGCCTCTATACCATGGTTTTCCACTGTCTTGGGTTAAAGTTCTCTTACTTGAGGGTACACTCGGACACCCTATTCTATCTTATTCCTCGTCCTCTTGTTTTGTTGAAGTTTTTACAGTCTATATAGGAGATATTTATTTTAATGCTCTTACTCTTCTTAAAATATTTTATTTTTCCTTGTTTCCTTATTCCAAGGGGCTATTTTTACTATTGGAGCCCCTGGGCTTATAGCATCCTACTTTTCCAACTAGGGTTGCAGCTTAGCAAGTCATAATAATAAGGTAATAATAATGATAATAATGATACGCAGGACTATTCTTCCCATTTTTAGACCTTAGGCTTATAGCATTCTGCTTTTCCAACTAGGGTTGTAGCTTAACTTGTAATGATAATAATAAAAATTATAATAATAATAATGATGATAATAATAATATTAACCATAATAATAATAATAATAATAATAATAATAATAATAATAATAATAATAATAATAATACACTGGACTATTCTTCCCTGTTTGGGCCCTTGGGCTTATAGCATCCTGATCTTCCAACTAAGGTTGTAGCTTGATTGATTGATTGATTTGAGGTGTTCTGGCACCCTGACATCTAAGGGCATTGATGCCAAGAGGTTGTAGCTTAGCAAGTAATAATAATAATAATAATAATAATAATAATAATAATACTAATAATTCGTTGTAGATGTTATCAACAATGTAGATTAAGTGTCTGGGAAGTTTGCCAAGACTCGCCTTTAAGTAACTCCTGGGGTGACGTAATTATAATTAGTATCAATTCCGAATACTTTTCATGCTTCTGTAACATGGTTGGTAGCTCCTATTGCCTTTCATTTCAAGTGTCTGTGGTTTGATATTAACCTTCTGGATATATATATATATATATATATATATATATATATATATATATATATATATTAATCATATTAAAATTACATTCTAAAGATACAGCACTGTTTCGACAATACTTGGGTTCCATAAATTTACAATTCCTTTTATACATCAGCTTTTATAAATATTACGATTGTGTTGAGATTAGATTCTAAACATAGAATGTACTGTATATACATTTATTCGAGATATTGCTTTAGAATGATTACTAGATTAGTGCAATTTGATATTTCTTAATCTGTTCTCAAGTACAAGATTGAAAAGTGAATTTTAGGCAAAAAAGTTGAGGGTATAGCCCCCAGCCCTCCTACTCCTACACCCATATATATATATATATATATATATATATATATATATATATATATATATATATATATATACATATATATATAATATATATATATGTGTGTGTGTGTGTGTTTGTATTATAAAGTTTTTAAATATCAATAACATGAGGATTATTAAGTAAAAATGTTATATGAAGCATATATTTTTCACTACATTATATCTAACATTTTGATCACAGGATATATGTATAATTCCTTTGTCGCAACCATTTTTTTGAAGGCGTAAATTGTCATTGTAATGTGAAATCTTCTAGGACGAATAACCTGCATATGCCAGTCCGACCTCCATGATCAGACATACCAGACTGACGATACAGCCACCAATGAGTATTACAAACATTCCCTGGAATTGAAAAAGAGGAAATTAAAAAGGTTCAGAGATTCCAGGAAAAATAAGCCACTCTCCCTGATGACGTCATGGCCGATCATGTCTCCCACGTTATTTTTCCCTGTTGGAGCCCTTTTCCAGCTAGGATTGTAGCTTAGCAAGTAATAATAATAATAATAATAATAATAATAATAATAATAATAATAACAGCGTTCACAACACATCTCCTTAAAGTGATTATAAGTTAGTATTGAAATTTATAAGGTGTATTGTAACCTCTGCTAACGTAGGAGACAATGTGATTGGCTATGACGTCATCAGGAGATAGGCCTTATTTAGCTTGGAGACAACGTGACTGGCTATGACGTCATCAGGGGTTGGGCCTTATTTTGCCCGGAATCTTTGCAGCAGCTATAGTATGTATATATGGTCAGTCTCTAGGCCAGGGTATTGTTCTGGTTGATAGGCAATGTCACTGTCCCTTGCCTATGCAATTCATGATAGGCCTTTAAACCTTTAAATTGGTCATTCATTCCATGTGAATGATCACAAAATGAATGATCACAGATAAGGAAATTAATTTTATTCAATTATGCATACAGTAGATGTATAACTCGAGAGAGCAAAAATAACCTTAGTTTACACAAAAGAATAATTATCCCATACTCATATTCCAGAGCAATCATTATTCATCAGAAATAAAACCTACAGAGAGAGAGAGAGAGAGAGAGAGAGAGAGAGAGAGAGAGAGAGAGAGAGAGAGAGAGAGAGAGAGAGACCTATATCTATTCTGGGGACAATGAACACTTCTCCCAAGCACTTATATTTTCCAATTGGTGTACAATTTCCTTACCCAGATATTTCGAATTGAGAGCGTCGCTTGAACAGCAACCTTGGTTGGTGCTTTGGCGCAGGAAGTCGAGTTTGGAACTGCATTTCTTAGCCAGTAGTCATAAAGGCCACCTTCTGTTATTCCCTTTACTCTGTAAAAGAGAGTCTTGTTAATACAGCATAAGCGGGAAGAGACTTTTTCTTATGATTTACTTTCCAAAAGTCCGGATTATTATTATTATTATTATTATTATTATTATTATTATTATTATTATTATTATTATTTCTTGCCAAGCTACAACCAAAGTTGGAAAAGCAGGATGCTACAAGCCCAGGCACCCTGGCAGGGAAAGCAGCACAGTGAGGAAAGAAAACAAGGAAAAATAAGATATTTTCAAAACAGCAACACTGGGAAGGATTTGATTTAGGGAAGGGGTAGCCACCTTTTTGTTTTTCTGTACCCCTTGGGCATGTTAAGAGATTCTTGTATACCCCTAAAACTGAGGATTTTAGGATTACAGAAGAATAGTAAAATTGATATTGTGATCTGATATCATTATTCAATCTCAATGCAAATTGCATTTTGTATTATGCAGTACTGGATATTCTCTCAGATCCAATATACTCTCTTCTAGGAGATGGACACTCCAGTCAAA
Organism: Palaemon carinicauda; assembly: GCF_036898095.1. Taxonomy (NCBI): domain Eukaryota; kingdom Metazoa; phylum Arthropoda; class Malacostraca; order Decapoda; family Palaemonidae; genus Palaemon; species Palaemon carinicauda. Next base: position 28,794,378 of record NC_090761.1, read on the forward strand.
CCATAGTTCTCTAGTCTTGGGTAGTGCCATAGCATCTGTACCATGGTCTTCCACTGTCTTGGGTTAGAGTTCTTTTGCTTGAGGCTACACTAGGGCACACTATTCTATCTCATTTCTCTTCCTCTTGTTTTGTTTAAGTTTTTATAGTTTATTTATGAGATATTTATTAATGTTACTGTTCTTAAAATATATTATTTTTCCTTGTTCCTTTTCACCACTGGGCTATTTTCCGTGTTGGAGCCCCTGGGCATATAGCACTCTGCTTTTTCAGCTATGGTTGTAGCTTAGAAATTAATAATAATAATGAAGTTAACTCGTCAAGGGATACATTGGAACTGAGATAATACCCATTGTAACTGGGGACACATTAACCTCAGGATGAGAACCCATGAGTTCTAGGACATATTACATTACATTACGTTAAATTACATTTGGTGACTTATAAGGAAAACTATTTTAGAACATAAAAGTGTTAACTACTTCATTATGATTGACATTCTCACATTACTTCTACGAGATTGTAGTTTACATAAATTTATCTTAAGATAGCTATTTTCCAAAGGCTTAGAATATAGCTAGGATCGTCAATATATGTCATAGTTTAGCAATTATCAATTCCTTAAAAAAAACTTGAAACCATTAAAAAGAATAATTTGGAGAGGCATCAGAAAAAGAGCGTCCAAAACAGGAGTTTTCCAACAAATATATCTTTTATTGTCTTTGTCTATATATTCATAAAGGATTTCTGATAATCTTAGATTCAATAGAGAATTACCTTTTGTTTATAGCAGGGCCAAATGGACTGTTGTTTTGAAGAATCATAGCAAATGTGAAGGGTAGGAACATCTCCTTTGACATGTAGAATTTGCAGCTTCCTTAGAAACAAGATATTGGTTGGTTTAGCTCTATAGACTTGTGATCAGATACCAATAGAGAAAGTCTTTTTGTGATATGAATTGACAAGCAACTAATCAAGGTTATCAAGTCAATTCTGAGGAGAAATCAAAGTGACAATCGACTACTGATACCAAGGCAGAGCGAATTCTATATTAAGAGGATTTGCTGATGTTATTGTATCGTCTGATACATGTTCACGTTACAATTCTTTGATTTCTTGCCTATTCTGTAAACCTAATTTCATTGACTTCATCTTCAATATATATATATATATATATATATATATATATATATATATATATATATATGTATATATATACATATATATATATATATATGTATGTATATATATTAAATATATACATATATTATATATATATGTGTGTGTATATATATTTATATATATATCCATGTATGTATGTATCTATCTATCTATCTATCTATATATATACATATATATATATATATATATATATATATATATATATATATACATACACACTGCATATATAGCGGCCACAGAGATTTCGGGTAAAATAGGCCCCACCCCCTAAAGAGGTCATAGCCAATCATGTCTCCTGCGTTAACAGCTAACGTTGGAGGTAACGGGATTGGCTAAAATGTCCTTAAGGGGGAGGGGCTTAATTTTGCCCAGAATCTTTGCGGCGTTTATAGTGTTGTTTACTCGTAATTTTCTCAAAACATTAAATCGAATGCTGATTCCCTATACGTTATTACTTTGTTTTGAATAGAAATACACATGTAGATACTGAATGGCTTTCTGTATACATTCATTACATTTTTTTCTGATGTTTTATTCTACCAATGACTGTACATTTGTTCGTACTCTCATTGTACCATATAATATTGTCAAGACCTCTAGCAATATATCAATCCTGTTGAAGATGTCATGAGACGAAACTAGTCAGGATTCACTCAGCATTTTCTCTCTCCCTGTAGTTTATTGCATCTTATCATGTGATTCTTTATAGTAAATACATACATATATATAAATATATATATATATATATATATATATATATATATATATATATATATATATGTGTGTGTGTGTGTGTGTGTGTGCGTGCGCGCATAATAATCACCGGGAAACATGATGCTCAGATGCAAAAGAACCACAGAGAAAATTAGAATAGAAAATATAAGGTTAAGTCTTGACTAGTTTCGTGACACCTCTTCAGAGGACTGATTGATTTATTGAATAAGGTCCCTTTACATTACATATGGTACAGTAAACGTACCACCATACATAGAGATTTTTACAAAACAATGCTCCACTCCCAAACAAGCTACCTGGCCTATATTCTCAGGTGTGTGTGTTTGTGTGTGGAATGGAAATGACTTATAACCAACCTGTGTGAGTAAAATGTTGGGCCATGAGCATTTTTAAGGCAAGATCTTCCACCACGAGCACGTGACTTCCTTTCATGACCTGTGTCGCCATAGCCGTCGGGTAATCGGTCGAGCTGAGGTACTGAAGGCGGTCTTCGTGTCGCGTCTCTGCCACGTCATGGAAGATTCCGGACTGCGAACTCTTTGCATGGAAAGAAGATCCAAAAAGTAACACACACAAAAACATATCCAACTAGAAAAGCCCTAGGAGAGTGCAGACCTCCGCCATGGCAGTTTATTTCGCGAAACCAGCTTGCCTTTCCCAGAATTGATTGATCATTTCCAGCTCTTTACATAACAGTTTAAAATCCCTGCAGGTTTCATTACATTGCGATTGAAATTGTGGCCATATGGTTAAGGACTGGAATTTGACCATTTCTTTGACCTTGGACTCGACCTTGACCTTCGACCTTAATATGTATTAATTAGCGTGGATTTTCATACACTCAAATATGAACAAAGTTTGAAGTCTATGTGACGACGACGTCCAAACTTATGGTTGATTACGTGATTTGGACATTCTGCTTGACCTTTGACCTTGACCTTTGACTTTGACTTTCCAAAATTTAACAATTTGTAGCTTTTTACATAACAGTTAATCCCGGCAAGTTTCATTTCTCTACGATTAAAATTGTGGCCAGAAAGCTGTTCACAGACAAAACACGCACACAAACAAGTACACAAGCGGGGTAAAACATAACCTTCAAACTTCGTTGGCGGAGGTAAATATTCTGTGCTTGCTAATGGGTAAACAATTTCATTCAAGCCTTTAATCTCACTATTGAATTCTTGTATAATATGTGATATATATCACATGAACTATTGACTTTTTAAACTGTTAACTAGGACTGTTTTTGTAGCATTTCAAAATATCAATTTAAACACCTTCATCATTTTTTCCTGAATATTTTTTAAAATGAAGGTGGTTCGAAATGTGGTGAAATTAAAGAACACAAAATAAAATTCTTGAAATAAAATAGAGAAAATGTTAATTGATTATTCAAGGTAATATATCTATAGTGTCTACTTTCATGTGGATAGTTTTAAAATTCGTATTAACCATTGTAGCTAATGAATATCACGTTAAATGTCAGACATCTAGATTTTATAATAAATCTTACAAAAATTGAGCTTTGGAGAGGAAAACTGAGGTAAATTCAGCTAATTTCTTCCCAAGAAAGATTATTATACCAGAAATTTCTGACATTGATGTCTGATGATCATAACTGGAAATTCTTTAACGTCCTCCTCCTATAGACAGGTTGTTACATTCGTCAACGAAGTTGGAAGGAGGTTATATTTTCGCCCCTGTTTGTCTGTTTGTTTGTGAACAACTTCATGGCCACAATTTTACTCATAGTGTAGTGAAACTTTGAGGGATTAATTGTTATGTTAAGACGTGGAAGTGATTCAATTTTGAAAGTCTTAGGTTAAAGGTCAAGGTCGAATAAAAGGTCGTTTGTTAGTGAACAGCTTCCTGGCCACAATTTAACTCATGGAGTAATGAAACTTTCAGGGATTGTTATGTTGAGACGTGGAAGGGATTCAGTTTTGAAAGTCCTAGGTCAAGGTCAAGGTCGAATGAAAGGTCGTTTGTTAGTGAACAGCTTCCTGGCCACAATTTTACTCATAGAGAAATGAAACTTTCAGGGATTGTTATGTGGCGACGTGGAAGTGATTCAATTTTGAAAGTCCTGGGTCAAAGGTCAAGGTCGAATAAAAGGTCCTTTGTTTGTGAATAACTTCCTGGCCACAATTTTACTCATAGATTAATGAAACATTCATGGATTGTTATGTTGAGACGTAGAAGGGATTCAATTTTGAAAGTCCCATGTCAAAGATCAAGGTCAAGAAAAGGATCGACCGTAATAAGTTGCTGTGTTGGAGGTATGCGCTCTCATTTAAAAATGTGTACATACCATCAAGTGTTGTATATAAGCAGTATTTCCTTCCCACAACATTGTGACGCCTTTGTCTTCCACAACATCCCCGAGGCCCTGGTAGGGCTGAGACACGTATCGAACGGCCAACAGCGACATGAGGTTGCAGCTGTAACTCTTCACCAAGACAAAAGTGGCGAGCATCCAGCCTCCCAACACAGCTTTCTCTTTCCAGCCGTGAATTATGCGATGATTCATATCTGTAGATAATCCACAAGCTTTCAATCGAAATGAAATTACACATAATCATTCTTACTTGTGATTTTATTAAGAGAATTATGCCAAATGAAGTAATTGGCAAATCATTAATACTTGATTTGAACATGCTCTTTAACCCTTTCACCCCCAAAAGACGTACCGGTATGTTCTTGCAAAACACAGTTATTTACATGTTTTTGCATATTTTTGATAATTTTATGAGAAACTTCAGGCATTTTCCAAAAGAATGAGACCAACCTGACCTGTCTATGACAAAAATTAAGCCTGTTAGAGCCATTTAAAAAAAATATATAGCAAATTGTGCTCGAAATTTAACCTTACCTTGGGGGTAAAAGGAAACAGCTGTGTTCAATAGAGGGTTTTTTTTTTATAATAAAAGGCAACTGACTGGTTAGAAACAGTCTATTTTTGAGATTTGGGAAAAACAACTGTGATCTGAAAGCTTTTTTTTTTTATATTGCGAGATGGTTGGGGCATACTCTTCGCACTCCCAAGAGAGATTAGTTCACCAAACTTTTAACTGGGCTCCCCAAGGCTCTAGAAGAGTTGGAAGACCCAGGCCTACATGGCTGAGGTCTATGAAACTTGAAGTAGGAGACAGTGAATGGAGAAGTATTGATTTAAAAGCTAAGGATAGAGACGACTGACGAAATCTAACCGAAGCCCTTTGTGTTAATAGGCGTAGGAGGAGATGATGATGTTTACAATATATTTTTCTTTTAAATGGCCTCCACAAGGCACTAGAAGAGCTGGAAGGAACAGGCCTACATAGCTAAGGGCTATGAAGTGTGAAGTAGGAGATAATGAATGGAGAAGTATTGATTTTAAAGCTCAAGATAGAGACGACTGGCGAAATCTATTTAAGGCCCTTTGCGTCAATAGGCGTAAGAGATGATGATAATGATAAACTTAGCAATCACTTCAGAAAGCGGTAATTTATAGCTGCAAATTACTTTGATTGTGCATACTGTAGAGGCTTAGTAAAGGTAGAAAGTAAAATATGACAGAATATTTTAGACTACGAACAAAATTTAATTTTATTTGGAGCCCAAATCTCACGTTGATATTCATCATCATCATCATCATCATCATCTCCGCCTACGCCTATTGACACAAAGGGCCTTGGTTAGATCTCGCCAGTCGTCTCTATCTTGAGCTATTAAATAAATTCTTCTCTATTCCTCACCTCCTACGTCACGCTTCATAGTCCTTAGCCATGTATGCCTGAGTCATCCAACACTTCTAGTATCTTGCGGAGCCCAGCTGAACGTTTGGTGAAGTAATCTCTCTTGGGGAGTGCGAAAAGCATGCCCATACCATCTTCATCTAACCCTCACCGTGATCTCATCCACATATGGCACCTGTGTAATCTCTCTTATAGTTTCCTTTCTAATCCTGTCCTGCCATTTCACTCCCAATAATCTTCTGAGGGCTTTGTTCTCAAACCTACTAAATCTTTTGGATATTGTTTCATTGTCATACCACGACTCATTTCCACAGAGTAACACCGATCTCACTAAACTGATATATATATATATATATATATATATATATATATATATATATATATATATATTTTTGGGATCAAGCCATGTCGTCCTGATGGAAGTTCCTATAGGGTAGCTTCCTAGGGTATATTACAACTACGGCGATATTCCCAGAGAATTTACCTTAAGGTACCAGAATTCTAACTCCTGGAGCGAGTATCCCTCGTGAAAGGGATATCGCGACATATCAGAGGACGTATTCTAGACACGTCACATGGCAATCTACATCCTGGACAGAGATTTCGTCTCGTAGGAGGTGATTGACGAGATACGAATTCGGGAAAGAAAAAGGGGAGCCGCTCCCAAGGCTTCCCTATCCCCCGATTCGTATGCGTGCCTGGCGCCAATCCTGGCGCCATCTGTATTCCTTTTTGCGTAGCTTAACAACTCGGTGTTTTTTCCTGTTTTTCTCGCAAATCTTGGATTTATTCGGCTTTTCATGGCTTCTCCGTCTTCGTTGGCCTCTGATAAGTTGAGTATAGTGTCTGTTATGTATAAATGTAGGCTCTTGGTAAAATTTTGAGTGATTAATAGGATTAATCTTTGATACAAGAGCCGTAGCCTACCAGAGGTGTCCTGGACACTGTCGCTCGCTAGGTATAAATTAGTTAGTCAGAGCGACATTCCTGGTTGTTTTGCTTTAATAAATTTTAGCTATTTAGCTTTACATAGGATTTCCTTTCGTGCTTAGTATTATTTGGCGAAGTATTCGCCATTCTGGCCTACGCTAGGCCATGTAGCCTAGTCGTTTGGTCCTAGTACTTCATGCATGATTTTGGTTTTTCCGAGTGTAATTAAAATTTTATTGAAGCTTTAGGCTATATTTTATACATTTTAGACTGTGTGGAATATTTCCAAGATTGTATACGTGTGAGTTTCGGTGAATTAGGTAATCGATTCTCTTGGTGCCTAGGCTAATTGCTTATGGAGCCTTAGTATACTTTATCATACTCCCCGGTTGCTTTCTTTTCTTCGGAGAAGGTATGCAATCCCTTTCCCTCTGTTTAAGCCTTGGGCTTATCCCTAAGTGGTTTTTTCCGAATTTATTTTCGATAAAACTATACTAGGGTGTTACTGTACCTTCCTGTTCCTGTAGTTATGGTTCAAGAGGGACAGAACAACAGAGTTTTTAGTCTGAGTCTGTGTTGTCTGGCTTGGGGCAGAGTCCCCCTCGCTGACCTAACACATACAAAGGGAGCTTAGCTCCCTTAGGTCACTACCGAAGGTTTCTGTAGTTATGATTCCTTCTTTTGTGATCTACCAGACTAGTCCTGTTGCTGTTCTCGGGGGAGGATAAGTTCTTCCCTTGGGAGTAGCAACGCCTTCCTTGCTTTGGTGCTCTGGAAGCTGGCAAGTATTGCTGGCCTTTCCCCTTAGATCTCCCTTAGGCTAAGATAAGTTTCTTGGCTGCGGGTGATCTGTCACTAAAGCAAGGTTGGCAGGACCCTCTTGTCCCTTCCCCCTCTATCTCCGTAATGGCCTAGCCATTACTGTACTGTACCTTGCCGGCCGGCAGAGCTGGCCGGCAGGGGTCTTACTGTACTGTACGTCGTTCTACTTCTGGACCTAGTATAGGTTGGGATGTGGAATTGACTCAGCCCATTGCCGGCCGGCAGAGCTGCTGGCCGGCAAGGGTCTTATGTTTTCGAGTGCTGCCCGGACCTCTCTTGGTCCCTCATCCATGCCTGCCGGCAGAGCCGGACGGCATTGGTCAAGGAAGCCTGAATTAGTTTCTCCCCTTCCTTATATGCACTCTTTCGGTTGCCGGGCTTGGAGGTTGTGTACACTCTTATCCCGGCATCCATTCTATTTTCTTCTAGTGCTGTACCTGTCCCGGCTGCCGGCCTATGAGGCCGGCAGCCGGGCAGGTGTAGTCTTCTGGTTCTTTTGCTGCCGGCTGGCATCGGTCTTGTACCTTTGCCGGCCGGCTTATGTCAGTCCTTGTCTGCCGGTCACCAAGAGTGTGGCCGGCAGCTGGGTACTACCTTGTGTAGTTGCTGGCCGGCAGCCATTGCCGGCCAACACTGGCTGTTACCGGCCGGCAGTTGCTGCCGACCGGCACAGGCATTTGAACCAGAGTGCTGCCGCCCTATAGCTGTTAAGTAGTATACTTTAAAGCTAGTTGTGGTGTGTGCCGGCCGGCAAAGGCAGGCCGGCACACATCCCCCTATACTGTACTAGTATTCTTCTGTATAGCATATACAGTAAGAAGAAAACTATAGTAAAGGTTTTGGTACAGCACTGTATCTTCTAACACTATTGTGTTTTCTTGCACAGCCCTTTGCTGTTGCCCTCAGATAGGAAGCTGAGTTCTTCCCTGTCTATTAGCCAGGATTTTAAAATCATTGCTTAGGTGTGAGCTCCACCTGTTTCCTCTGGAAACCTTGCATTGGTTACTCTAGAAGAGATAAACCATTTTGATTTTATTATCTGGAAGGCTGCAACAATGGGCTGTGAGGGAAACACAAGTGTGTGTCTTTCCTTTATGAATTGTTATGCTATACTATGCATATCCAGTGATACATAGTTCACTTGATACTCATGGAAATTTCTTCTCCTTACAGGAGGACCCTCCGAAGTGCGGAAATGTTTTCTGCAATGTCCGCAGCAAGAACCTCTGCGGACATGAGTGTTGTAGGAGACACGCAGCATGCGCTGTCTCCAAGGATGATCTCCAGTATTGGGACCCTCAGGTATGTACTGTATGCACTAACCTGATTACTGAGGCTTTTGATTCCCCTAGAACGGCGGAATCAAGGGATATAGCAAGGGAAAAGCTTCGTACTTGGGTAAGGGGCTTCAAGAAGAACACCTCTGGCCCTTATCTTCCAAGTGAGAAGATGAGGGCGTATCTTTTTCCCCAGGCATCAGCTGATGCAGTGATTCCCCAACCTCAAGAGGAGATCCCTCAAGATCAAGTCCAGGTGGACGTGGAAGTCGCAGTCGCGATGCAAGACATCCAGTTGGATGACAGGATGTCTGACCTGGACGAACGTTTGGAAGAAGACCTCCTGGCAGTAGGTCAGGATGAAGTTCAAACCCCGGATGTCGTAGAGGATGAGGTCGACGAGGTGTCGGCTACTCCGGTTCAGATGCCGGAGCCTATCCCCTCAACATCGGCTGGTCTCCCAGTAGAACTGGGACAGGCCCTCTCTTCGATTGTTGGAATGATCCAACAAATGCAGAAGGAGAATCAGGAGAAGGCGGCTGCAATGGAACTGCGTATGCAGTCCCTGGCAGAATCACATGGGCCCCGGAAAAGGCTCAATGTGAAAGACCTTCCCATATGCTCAGATGCTAACCCATGGAGGTATGCTGAGCACATGCCGATGACGACTGGAAAGATCGTCATCTCGGATAAGCTGGGTTCAGTTCCCCTAGAGGAGGTAGAATTCTGGCCCAGCAAGGCATCATATCCGGACTGCTATGTCCGGCTGAGAAAAGAACCAGCTTCAAGGGAGGAGACAGAGCCGAAGGAGGTCATTATTATGGACCACGCTAAGGCTCAAGCCCTACTTTCATCCTCGATGAAAGAGAGGGGCTTCTCTAACTCGGAGGTAGCTGCATTGAGCAAGAAGCTCCCTTCTTTTGTGTCCTCTCCTGATAGAGCCTTCCCCTTTTTACAGAAAGGGTTTGCGGCTGTCCTAAAGGCAGTCGAGGCCGGCAAGCCTTGCCCCTCCCTGGAGGAGTGTAAACCCTTGTCGCTGGCCCTGCCTATGGACCACAAAGACTGGATGGATGTCCATCTGACATTCTCAGTGGGAAAGTTGGAGGCTGATATTGCCGGACGGCAATTCGGAGAGGACCTCCCCAAGCTGTCCGACTCTCTTTTACGAAGAGAGTTCGAGACAAAAGAAAGACTGGCTGCCTCAATGTCTCATCAGACTACTCTTGAGACGATGGCAAGTGACCCCAAGGTCCATGAAATGTTCATGGTAGTGGCTAAGTCTCACCTAGCCACAGTGACGAAGGACCTTTATGGCTTCGTCAAGGCAAGGAGAGCTTGCAGGGAGTTCGTGTTCACCGGGGCTTCGGTGAGACACGAGCCAAGGAAGTTAATCTCCTCCAACATTTGGGGAAAAGACCTTTTCCCTACCGATGTGGTCAAAGAGGTTGTTGATAAGGCCGCCGTGGAGAATAGAAACCTTCTCCAGAAGTGGGGCCTGGCTATCAAAAGAAAATCTTCCCCGGATGAGGGTCCTTAACCAAAGAGGAAGAATATGAGGACTAGGCTACCGTCTCGGCCAGCTAAGCCTTATAGACAGCAACAGCAACTGCAATTGCCATTGCCTCCAGTGCCCCAGATGGTGGCACAAACCCCGACTACTTTTCAGTGGGTACCCCAGGCTGTGCCAGGTCAGTCAACCACATTCACCCCAACGTTCGAAGGACAGTCTTCTTCCTTTCGTGCAAAACCTAGAGGAGCAGCCAGAGGCTCGTCTAGGCGCCCCTCAAGGGGAAGGGGATTCAGAGGTGGTCGTGGTCAGGGAGGCAAGACCTCAGGACGGCAGTCCAAGTGAAACGATACCGGTAGGAGGGAGACTGATGAAATTTTGGGATCGCTGGACCTTCGATCCCTGGGCCCAAAGCCTACTCAAGAATGGACTGGGCTGGAGCTGGTACAGCACTCCACCCCCGTGCCTTCGGTTTTTCCAACACTCCACCCCCGTTTTGGAGGAGTACGTTCAAGAACTGTTGGAGAAAAAGGTGATCCGAAAGGTGAAGTCCATCAAATTTCAAGGGAGGCTGTTTTGTGTTCCCAAGAAAGACTCGGAAAAGCTCAGAGTCATTCTGGACTTGTCGCCACTCAACAAGTTCATAGTGAATTGCAAATTCAAGATGCTAACACTGCAACACATAAGGACCTTACTGCCCAAGAGGGCATACTCAGTCTCTATAGACTTGTCAGACGCCTATTGGCACATTCCAATCAGCCGTCGACTCTCCCCCTACCTAGGGTTCAGGCTACAACGGAGACTGTACGCCTTCAGAGCCATGCCATTCGGGCTAAACATAGCCCCAAGGATTTTCACGAAGCTTGCGAGCGCAGCTCTCAAACAATTACGCCTAAAGGGAATTCAGGTAGTAGCCTACCTGGACGACTGGCTGGTGTGGGCAGCATCCGAGACCGAATGCTTGCAAGCTTCCAGTCAGGTGATCCAGTTCCTAGAGTACCTAGGCTTCAAGATCAACAGAAAAAAAGTCTCGACTTTCTCCATCCCAAAAGTTCCAGTGGCTGGGAATCCACTGGGACCTTTTGTCACACAGCTTCTCCATCCCGACGAAGAAAAGGAAGGAGATAGCGGGCTCTGTCAAGAGACTTCTAGATTCCGAAAGGATATCAAGACGCGAACAGGAGAGGGTACTAGGCTCTCTCCAGTTTGCTTCAGTGACAGACCCAGTGCTAAGAGCACAGCTAAAGGATGCAACCGGAGTTTGGAGAAGGAATGCATCAAACGCGCGAAGAGACCTGAGAAGACCAGTGCCGCCTCGGCTACATACTCTTCTCAGACCTTGGTCCCAAGCCAGACATCTAAAGAAGTCGGTTCTTCTTCAGCCACCTCCCCCGTCGATGACGATTCACTCAGACGCCTCAAAGGAGGGATGGGGAGGTCACTCTCATCGGAAAAAAGTCCAGGGGACTTGGTCCAAGCTATTCAGGACCTTTCATATAAACTTTCTAGAAGCTATGGCAGTGCTCTTTACCTTAAAGAAAGTCTCCCCGCGTCACTCGATCCACATAAGATTGGTGATGGACAGCGAGGTGGTTGTGAGATGCTTGAATCGACAAGGGTCGAGGTCACCACCTCTCAACCAAGTGATGTTAGCCATTTTCCGATTGGCGGAAAAGAAGAAGTGGTACCTGTCGGCAGTTCACCTTCAAGGAGTCCGCAATGTGACAGCGGACGCTCAATCCAGGTTCACACCGATAGAGTCGGAATGGTCCTTAGACGCAGGATCATTCTCCTTCATTCTGAATCAAGTCCCAGAACTGCAGATAGACCTCTTTGCGACGAAAGACAACAAGAAGTTGCCCCTGTACGTGTCCCCGTACGAGGACCCCTTAGCGGAAGCAGTGGACGCAATGTCCCTCGACTGGAACAGATGGTCCAGGATTTATCTGTTCCCTCCTCACAACCTTCTGTTGAGGATCCTCAACAAACTGAGATCCTTCAAGGGGGTAGCGGCAATAGTGGCCCACAAGTGGCCGAACAGTATGTGGTTCCCCTTGGCGTTGGAACTACAGATGAAGTTCGTGCCGCTACCACATCCAGTTCTGACCCAGCGAGTCCAGAAGTCGACTGTCTGCGCTTCATTACAGAAAACCCGGACCCTGCAGCTCATGATTTTCTCGCCCTTGCGGTGAGAAAGCGTTTCGGGATTTCGAAAGCCAGCATAGACTTCCTAGAGGAATATAAGTGCAAATCGACTAGAAGGCAATATGAGTCATCTTGGAGAAAATGGGTGGCCTTTGTAAAGGCAAAGAATCCGCAGGAGATCTCAACAGACTTCTGCTTATCTTTCTTCATCCACCTCCATGGCCAAGGGTTGGCAGCTAACACGATTTCAGTGTGTAAATCTGCTTTGATGAGACCCATTTTATTTGCCTTCCAGATCGACCTAGGTAACGAGATCTTTAATAAAGTTCCGAAAGCCTGCGCTAGGCTCAGACCTTCAGCACCTCCAAAGCCCATCTCATGGTCTTTAGACAAAGTTCTTCACTTCGCCTCCCTGTTGAGCAATGAAGAATGTGCGTTAAAGGATTTGACGCAAAAAGTTATTTTCCTATTTGCACTCGCGTCCGGGGCCAGGGTTAGTGAGATCGTAGCCCTCTCGAGAGAGGCAGGTCGTGTTCAGTTCCTGGATGGGGGGGATCTGAACCTGTTTCCGGATCCTACGTTTCTCGCCAAGAATGAGTTACCCACCAACAGGTGGGGTCCCTGGAAAATCTGCCCTCTGAAAGAAGATGCATCTCTATGTCCAGTAGAATGCCTAAAGGTCTATCTTCGTAGAACTTCAGACTTCAAGGGTGGTCAACTATTCAGGGGAGAAACATCAGGCTCAAATTTATCTCTGAATCAACTCAGAGCGAAAATCACATATTTTATTCGCAGAGCGGATCCTGACAGTACACCCGCAGGTCACGATCCGAGGAAAGTTGCCTCATCCCTAAATTTCTTTAATTGTATGGATTTTGAACATCTCCGTTCATACACGGGCTGGAAGTCTTCCAGGGTGTTCTTTCGCCACTATGCGAAGCAAGTAGAGGAACTTAAGAGATCTGTGGTAGCAGTGGGTCGTGTAGTTAACCCTACTGTTTAACTGTGCGAGGAACAGTGGTCTTAATTGGGACGATTAAGTCCAGGGTGAGTTTGTAGGTACATACTGTACTACAAACTAAATGAGGGCACCAAGTGCCCATATAGACTGTTCCTTCTTTCAAAGGTGAACCTAGCATAAGTTCAGACATGTGTGCCGAGCGTTTCTAACGCTAACGTGATTGATTTGTAATACAGACTTTCTGACTTGATACCTCGGTATCTTATTAAAGTGGTGTTTAATGGTTTTTCTTTCAGATAAACAAGTTCTGTTTACTATCATACTTATGCTTAAAGTTTTGGGTTATCCTCTTTTATATATATATATATTTGTTGTTAACCTGTCCGTTTATTATCTGTCAATAAACTTGTTCTTGAGAACCTTGCGTCTCTTTCACCTGTGTCAATTTATTGGTATAATTGAGCATTTTAATTCTATGTATCTTATCTGGGATAATTCTGATAGAATTGTTCTGTTATGCAAGCTATGTTGCATTGGTTTATGTAGTCCCCTAATGGGAGGACTCCGTCCCATAAAGGGACGAGGGCGGTTTTATTAGTTTCTTCCTATGCGGATATAAACCTTTGTCCAATACAAGTATTGTGCGGATTACTGGTCAATATATATTGACGCAGTGGTTCTATACAAACTATGCTTTACTTAATATAGGGCGAGACCACTATATTAGCTTGCCTGGTATTCATACATAGATATATGTACTCTTCGAGACTTTCCAGAGTCTAGTAGGACTCTTCCCTGTAGGGGGCAGGAAGCTCTAACATAGTTTATAGTTAGTTGAAAAGATGTATAACGGTAACATCTTAGGTCTCTAGGTCTAGTCGACCGGAAAAAAAAAAAAAAAAAAAAAAAAAAAAAAAAAAATTACCTCCGGGGAGTATGGCACGTTCTGAGAATCCACAGATACAGTAATGCTCTGGTACACTTCCATCAGGACGACATGGCTTGAGCCCAAAAAACGGATTTTGAGCGAAGCGAAAAATCTATTTTTGGGTGAGATGGCCATGTCGTCCTGATGGACCCGCCCTTGCCTTTCTAAGAAAGGGCTGTAGGACCCCTCCCTACATACAGTATCTGTAGCACCTCGTGTACGCTACAAGGAATACAGATGGCGCCAGGATTGGCGCCAGGCACGCATACGAATCGGGGGATAGGGAAGCCTTGGGAGCGGCTCCCCTTTTTCTTTCCCGAATTCGTATCTCGTCAATCACCTCCTACGAGACGAAATCTCTGTCCAGGATGTAGATTGCCATGTGACGTGTCTAGAATACGTCCTCTGATATGTCGCGATATCCCTTTCACGAGGGATACTCGCTCCAGGAGTTAGAATTCTGGTACCTTAAGGTAAATTCTCTGGGAATATCGCCATAGTTGTAATATACCCTAGGAAGCTACCCTATAGGAACTTCCATCAGGACGACATGGCCATCTCACCCAAAAATAGATTTTTCGCTTCGCTCAAAATCCGTTATATATATATATATATATATATATATATGTGTGTGTGTGTGTGTGTGTGTGTGTGTGTGTGTATATACATATATATATACAGTATATATATATAGATATATATATATAGATATATATATATATATATATATATATATATATATATATATATATTAAAACATTAAAAATCGTGTGCGTTCAAGAAGATACCAAAGGCCAGTGCATCAGAAAGATTTTACCGATGAATATTTTGATAAGCAAAAAATATCTTTATCCATTGTTTTGTATTGTTCTTAAAGGCTTGAATCATAAGTGTAATAAAAAGCATATTTAAGGAATAGTTTATCCAAGTGAAGGCCACATATTACCATCAACTTAACGGCTTAACATACCGTAAAGTTAATATTACTAAAATGAGACTTTGAATAGCTATAAGAAGTAATTCATCATATCTTGTGTTTTGTGTGCTCTGTGCGAGGCGCCATTTAGGTGATAACTGAGAGACGAGGTGAATGCAACCAAATTTTCTTAAACAAGTATTGAGTTTATATACAGTACCTTGCGAGCATGAACGTCACAAAAATTCAAACGTGATAAAGCTTGTGTTAACATGATAACACATGTTTGTCTCTTAACAGTACAGGGAAGAGCGAGTGATAAGATAAAAAAAAAAACAGTTACAGTGAATGAGTGTGTATGAAACACGTGTGGTACAGCTCTCACCTTGCTGTAAGAAAACGCGCAAATAGTTCGAAGTAGAGGAGACCCCTTTTACACAAGATTCTGCAGAAGTGAACGAACCAAAAGGAAACAATTTAGCTGTGACTAGTACTGCCACGAGACACAAGAAGGTTGCAATCCACACAGAATAAGTGAGAGGGTTAGCAAATGCCCAAGGGTCCACAGCAGTCTCGCCTAGCTTCGCTCCTATCCTTACGTAGTCGATCAGAAGAGGGGCAGTATAGTCGACCACTTGCGTTCGGGCAAGCGTTATGGCGAGTGGTCCGAGCGATATGTGAACTTCCTGGAAATACATTTCAAGATGTATACTTTCCTGTATATGAAAGTATACTAATTATATTATGGACAGATTTAACAAGAGCATCAAAACAGAAATCTGATGTTGGTTATTGGATGATTGCTACTAATTATATTTTATCATCACTGAATGTTCTTTACATACAGTAAAGAGTACAGAAGATCCCCCACAAGACAATTCAACTTACAAAAATTTCGACCTAGAGAAAATTCACCTTACAAACAATTCGACTTGTAAACATTCAACTTACAAACAATCCAATTTAAAAACAATTCAACGTACAAACATTCGACTTACAACCCCCACTAGACAATTCAACTTACAAAAATTCGACTTAGAGAAAATTCACTTTACAAATAATTCGACTTGCAAACATTCGACTTACAAACAATCCAACTTAAAAATAATTCAACCTACAATCATTCGACTTACAAACAATCCAACTTAAAAATAATTCAACGTACAAACATTCGACTTACAAACAAATCAACTTATAAATATTCGACTTACAATCAATTTCACTTACAAACCGCTTCTTGGAACCTATCAAGTTGAGGACCTTGTGAGACCTTGGGTTTAGATGACCCTATTATATTTGAAACCATATCAATGCTCGAGCATCAGACATGGTTTGGTGGAAGAGGATACCTTTGATAGAATGCATTGGAGAGGACGCATCAGGCAACCGACCCCTTAAAGGTCGCTCATGAATGGCAGAGGCAAGGGACATTGCCCTATCGAGCAGGATAAAGCCTTAGAGACGGACCATCTATCGATATGATTAGCACCCAAGCCCCCTCTCCACCCAAGCTAGGACCAAGGAGGGTCAGGCAATGGCTGCTGATGACTCAGCAGTTAGACCTACAGGTTCCCCCAAACCCCAGCATCCTTAACTCATAAGGATGGTGAGTTGCAGCGACCAAAGGAACCTACGAGTTTGAGCGGGACTCAAACCCCAGTCTGCTGATCACCAGGCAGGGACGTTACTGCATAGGCCACCACAGCCCTAATGTAGGGATAACGGTGAGGAAGAAGAAGATATCAGTATTCGAATTAAAGTTCACTTCATAACCTTACCCTTCCCATGGGCGATGTTTTAAACTTTTATAAGAATTCGAATTTAGGTCATCATTTCACGATATTTTTTGTAAAACCTTCTCAAGTTATACCATGACTGCAATTTGATACATGAATGTCACTCTTAATAGAAATTGTCATAATTCTTTTCTCCCTATTCATATATTTTGCATTTAATTGGCTTTTATGAAATATATCATACAAAATGTTTATTGATATTTCGTATGTTATACCGAACTTCAACATATTTATTTTTACTTGGAATTTTCTTCGAACTTTGCTATCTTATGGTGAGTTTTCAAATTCAGAATAATATATTATTATTATTATTATTATTATTATTATTATTATTATTATTACCAGCTAAGCTACAAACCTAGTTGGAAAAGCAGGATGCTATAAGCCCAAGGGCTCCAATAGGGAAAATTAGCCAAGTGAGGAAAGGAAATAAAGAAATAACTAATGTACATGAAAAGAAATAAACAATTAAGATAGAATAATTTAAGAACAGTAGCAACATTAAAACATCTCTCATATACAGTATACACTATAAAAAGAGATTCATGTCTGCCTGTTCAACATAAAAAAATTTGATGTGAGACGAAACTTGTCAGGATTCATTCAATATTTTCATTTAAATTCTGCAACCAAACAAAAACACTAATGAAATCTCATTGGTATCTGAGGATTAACGTGACGCAAAGCTTAGGTCCCTTCACTCTATTACGTCACCAAGTGGCAGTAGTTATTAATCTTTGTCAATTTGGTATAGTTGTTTTGTTTTGGCTCTGTTCAACATGGCTACATTTCAATTACGTATCATGTAAAGGTCTTTCATGTATGGCAGAGGCAAGGGACAGGACAATGCCATAGAGATTGACCATATATGCATATGATCAGGTACATATATGCAGATGACCTGTGCATTTCCAAACAATCAGAATCCTTTACCACCATCAAAGAATGATTGTTAAGCACCCTGACTACCCTCTCAACTTACTACAAAAAGTGGCGCCTCAATGCCAATCCATGCAAAACACATGTTTGTGCCTTTCACCTGAACAGTCACCTGGCAAACAAAAAGTTACAGATCAAAGTGGGCCGCGAAGAACTGGAAAATCATCCCTACCCAGTCTACTTAGGTATTGCCCTAGACAGAACTATCTCCTTTAAAGAACACATAAATGAAACCAAACATAAAGTAGCAACCAGGAACAACTTCCTCAGCTAACTTGTCAACACCAGCTGGGTAACAGACCCTGTATGTATATACAAATTTACATACACACACACACACACACACACACACACATATATATATATATATATATATATATATATATATGTGTGTGTGTGTGTGTGTGTGTGTGAGAGAGAGAGAGAGAGAGAGAGAGAGAGAGAGAGAGAGAGAGAGAGAGAGAGAGAGAGAGAGAGAGAACTTCTAAGTTGAGCCCCTTACCTTCCTGGCGGCTTGTCCTACCATTCCCGTCCATGATCCATTGGGCAACAGATATCCCCAGCCTCTGTCCGGTGGCCGAGTTAACCCATACCTGAAAGGAGTATTTTATTGAGTGAGAATAAGTGAGGATAATCACTTGGAAAGAGTCTGCAACTTATCTAAAAGTTTAAAACTATAAAAAAATATAAGTGAAAGAGCTTCCTATTGTAGCTCAGTAGGAGATAGGACTGGCGTCTCCATATATTTCTTTGATTTAGCCTTAAAAGAAATGTTTATAATTAATAGGAAATGGAATTAGGCATAATTTCTAATAAAGCATTAGACCACACTGTTGCTGATCTGCAGAATAATATTTTGAGATTCTCTGTCTCTAATCTTGCTGAACACTGTCTAAGAAAAGGATTTATATTTGATAGCATTTTTTTACATTTCACAGTATATTTATATCGAAATATAACTTGATTTATAAGAAGATTAGTCTTTAATAAAAATGTTTCTTTCCACCCACGTGAAATTCAAACTGAAAGCGAGGATATCTAGCAAGGTGATAACAGGGCCAGAAAACCTCAGCTTCGTGCCTCCGTTCTCTATGTCTGGGACTATCTCAAGACTTAGGTGAGGGGGATACTCCTCTCCTGTGACCATGATCTTTCCTCCGTCCTGCAGTCTGCACAGAAGAAGAATGGAAGTTCTTAATCTATTTTATGTTGTATGTACACACGTACACAAACAAACATACAGTATATATGAGGTTTGATAGAATTGGTAGAAGGTTGTTGCAAGCAGGGTAGAATTTAAACACGGGTAGTAAAGCG
>NC_090761.1:28826070-28831070 GCF_036898095.1 Palaemon carinicauda
TGTAGTACTCTTTTGATGTTTCTATTTGTTGGTTTGTTATATGGATATGGCCAGTTGTTGAATACCTGCTTCTAAAGCTTGCCTGCTCTCTTCGTTGATCAAAGACTAGCTTTTATGAATTACAGAAAGAAAACATATTGCGCAGTAATTTTCAGGTCTTTTTTGTCTCCTTTTTTTGTGAATTAGCATAATAAGTATGTTTTATAAGCTATATGTATAGAGCATTCCTGCAGACATTTTGTGAAAAGTTAGGCAAATTTTACTGCTATGAAATCTCCTCCATCTATCATTAAATCAATTGTTAGACGGCCTCTCCTGCTGCTTTTCTCTTTTTATGCTTTTGAATTCTTTCTTTACTTCTCCGACTGTTACCTTTGGTACTGGCTCCGGGTTTTCCATTATTTCTATCAGCAAAGTTGTTTCTTTTGTCACTATTGTATAGCTTTGTATAGAAATCATCTGCAATTTTTATCATTCCACCTCTTTTGTTGATAATATTCCAATTTTTATCTTTTGAATTTGATATCTGGTTTATATATATATATATATATATAAATATACTCGTACAGTATGTATATACATTCACACACGTACTCTCTCTCACACACATATATTTATTATACATATGCATATATATACTGCATATATATATATATATATATATATATATATATATATATATATATATACATAATATATATACATATATATATATATATATATATATATATGTGTGTGTGTGTATGTGTGTTTGGGTGTGTGCATATATATACGTATCATCATCATCATCTCCTCCTACGCCTATTGACGCAAAGGGCCTCGGTTAGATTTCGACAGTCGTCTCTATCTTGAGCTTTTAAATCAATACTTCTCCATTCATTATCTCCTATTTCCCACTCCATAGTCCTCAGCCATGTAGGCCTGGGTCTTCCAACTAGTCTAGTGCCTTGTGGAGCCCAATTAAAAGTTTGGTGAACTAATCTCTTTTGGTGAGTGCGAAGAGTATGCCCAAACCATCTCCATCTACCTCTCCTCTCACCATGATCTTAACCACACATGGCTCTCGAGTAATCTCTCCTATAGTTTCATTGCTAATCCTGGCCTGCCATTGATCTCCCAATATTCTTCTGAGGACTTTGTCCGTAAATTTACAATATCTATTGTTTCATTGTCACACCACGACTCATGTACAAACAGTAACACATATCTCACTAAACTGATATATAGCCTGATTTTTATATATAATTTCAAGCTATTTGTTTTCAAAATTTTACTTAACCTAGCCATTGTCTGATTTTCTAATATTTCATTAAATTGCAATTCTAAAGACTGTATTAGAGATCATAGTTCCTAAATATTTAAATAATTCCACCTCATTAATCCTTTCTCCTTCCAATGATATTTCATCCTCCATTGCATATACCTTATTCATCATCTCTGTCTTCCTTCTATTTCCCTTGAGGCCAACCTTATATGATATTTCATGCATTCTACTAAGCAAGTTTTGCAAGTGCATTTAATAAAAAATATTATGATTGAATTTAATATTGTTGTAATATCTCTCTCTCTCTGTCTCTCTCTCTCTCTCTCTCTCTCTCTCTCTCTCTCTCTCTCTCTCTCTCTCTCTCTGAATGTATATATATGTGTATACATATATATATATATCCATATTTATATGTATATATACACACACACACATATATATATATATATATATATATATATATTCATATGTATTATATATATATATATATATATATATATATATATATATATATATATATATATATATATATATATATACATGGTATAACGCTGAGCGAGAGAAGTATTTTGCTAAGGTTGGAGAGCAGGAATAGGTGCAATGACATAAACCAGCTATATATAGACTTTAACCAAAAGCAGGACGACGCCAAGAAGAAGTACATGCAGTGACCAATGTAAAAGCTCCCAAAGCAAAGATTTTGAACCTCCCAGAGTTTGTGGAGGGCAAGGACGAACTTCACAGCCGAGATACAGAAGTAAGACATGTCGATGTACACCTCCTCACTCAGCTCTCTTTTGACAAGGAACGCTCTTCCAGCGAAGGACTATGGTATCTTGAAGAAAGTACTATTCAGGAGATACGAGCTCACCGAGGAAGGCTTTCATGTTAAGATTTGGAATACACCTCCAGAAGAAGCAGACAGCCCTGCGCAGTTCATCGTCAAGCTCAAGAACTTCCTCAAGAAGTGGATCGAGCAAGCTAGCGCTGGTGAAACTTTCGAAGAGCTCCAACAGCAGGTAGTCAAGGTACAGTTCATCAATGCTGTCTCCAATGCACTAGAAGTTCACCTGAATGAAAAGAGGCTCCTGCAATTCTGGACGTCCTAGCTAAGGTAGCAGAGCAGTATCTCTCAGCTCATGGGACTGAGCTTACTAAGAAGGCCAAGGTACGTAAAAAGCCTGATTATTGGCCACCCAAGGTGATGGGAGGAAGTGAGGCTGGGAGCTGTGTGGAAGTGCCGTTAGGTGCTAACTGAGAGGCGAGGTGAATACAACTAACTTTATTTCAACAGATCATGAGTTTATATACAAGCCGTTCCGAGCAAGAACGTCACAAAAAATCAAACAAAATAATTCATGTATAGTCAGGCTAAAACAGGCCGTGCGGTACAGAGCCCTAGAGATGAGCCCCGTGAGCAAGGTAGTAAGGGGTCTTCAACCAGAGAGGTAAGGTGCTACAAATGCAACCAGCTCAGCCATAAAGCATCAGAGTAACAAGATGTGTATGTTCTGTGATAGATTTGGTAATGACCTTCCTCAATGTAGAAAATGAAAGCTTATCTGACAGTCGAGCAGAGTGGTGAGGAGGCACAGACTCCAGAGACACAAGTCTCATCTTTTTGTTCAATTGGTGCCCCTTCCTCAGGAAGGAATGTATCCAAGATAGATGCTAGCTTCAAGGACGGGAAGCTTATCCTTGAGAATGGATTTGCAGTCCCCTATATGAACACTTTTGTTCCAAGCAATGAAGACTCGATGCCAGTGACCAAGGATCGAGTAGGATCCACAGTGTTCAGGTGCTACGTGACTATTGATGCAGTAGTGAGGTAATCAAACAATAGCCTGTTGATCCTGTTCTTTACACTGGAAACCTAGTGTTAGTCAGGCTTGCTGATAACTCCAATGGTTAAGACCCACATCAACACCCCTACCAGATCAGAGAAGTGGACACAGTTTGTCTGCCTGGTGTTCCCTATGACCTACTAATCGGAAACGTCCCGGACACTGTATGACCTGCTGATTGAAAATGTCCTGGACGCTCCCTATGACATGCTGATTAGAAATGTCCGTGGCGCTCTCTATGACCTGCTAATTGGAAATGTCCCGGACGCTCTCTATGACCTGCTAATTAGAAATGTCCCGGACGCTCCATATGACCTGCTAATTGGAAATGTCCTGGATGCTCACTATGACCTACTAATAGGAAATGTCTAGGTCACTCCCTATGACCTGCTAATTGGAAATGTCCCGAAAGCTCCCTATGCCCTGCTGATTGGAAATGTTCCAGACACTCCCTCTGACCTGCTAATTGGAAATGTTCCAGATGCTCTCTAAGACCTGCTAATTGGAAATGTCCCAGATGCTCCCAATGACCTGGTAATTGGAACTGTCCCGGACGCTCCCTATGACCTGCTAATTGGAAATATGCCGGACGCTCCCTATGACCTGCTAATTGGAAATGTCCCGGATGCTCCCTATGACCTGCTAATTGGAAATGTCCCGGATGCACCCTATGACCTGCTTATTGGAAATATCCCGGACACTCCCTATGGCCAGCTAATTGGAAAAATCCTGGACGCTCTCTATGACCTGCTGATTGGAAATGTCCCGGACGCTCCCTATGACCTGCTGATTGTAAATATCCCTGACGCTCCCTATGACCTGCTAATTGGAAATGTCCCGGATGCTCTCTAGACCTGCTGATTGGAAATGTCCCGGATGCACCCTATGACCTGCTAATTGGAAATGTCCAGGATGCTCTCTATGACCTGCAAATTGGAAATGTCTCGGATGCACCCTATGACCTGCTAATTGGAAATGTCCCGGATGCTCTCTATGACCTTATAATTGGAAATGTCACAGACGATCTCAATGACCTTCTAATTGGAAATTTCCCGGAGGCTCCCTATGACCTGCTAATTGGAAATGTCCCGGATGCTCTCTATGACCTGCTAATTGGAAATGTCCCGGATGCTCCCTATGACCTGCCAATTGGAAATGTCTCGGATGCACCCTATGACCTGCTAATTTGAAATATGCCGGACGCTCTCTATGACTTGCTAATTGGAAATGTCCTGGACGCTCCCTAAGACCTGCTAATTGGAAATGTCCTGGACGCTCTCTATGACCTGCTAATTTGAAATATGCCGGACGCTCTCTATGACCTACTAAAAGGAAACGTCCCGGACACTCCATATGAACTGCTAATTGGAAATAGATCCCAGATGCTCTCTATGACCTGCTAATTGGAAATGTCCCGGATGCTCTCTATGACCTGCTAATTGGAAATGTCCCGGATGCTCAATATGACCTGCAAATTGGAAATGTCCCGGATGCTCTCTATGACCTGCTAATTGGAAATGTCCCGGATGCTCTCTATGACCTGCTAATTAGAAATGTCCCGGACGCTCCATATGACCTGCTAATTGGAAATGTCATAGACGCTCCCTCTGATCTGCTAATTGGAAATGTCCCGGATGCTCCCTATGACCTGCTAATTGGAAATGTCCCGGATGCTCCCTATGACCTGCTAATTGGAAATGTCCCGGATGCTCTCTATGACCTGCTAATTGGAAATGTCCCGGATGCTCAATATGACCTGCAAATTGGAAATGTCCCGGATGCTCTCTATGACCTGCTAATTGGAAATGTCCCGGATGCTCTCTATGACCTGCTAATTGGAAATGTCCCGGATGCTCTCTATGACCTGCTAATTGGAAATGTCCCGGATGCTC
>NC_090761.1:28836070-28858570 GCF_036898095.1 Palaemon carinicauda
TGTGTGTGTGTGTGTGTGTATGTGTGTATATGTATATAAATTATATATATATATATATATATATATATATATATATATATATATATATATATGAAATCCAATTTTTTTAATTTAAATATATTTTTTTTTATTTAAATTATTTGTTTTTCAATCGTACCTATTTGGTACTGCTGATTATTTGTTTCAGTCTTATGAGGGTCTTTAATGGTATTGAACTTGATCCATATTAATTGAATCCAGAGTTTAACATCTATTACTGAAGATGAGTTTTTCTCTTAAAAACCAAATTTCAGACTAGTGATTTAATCGGAGTGGACAAGTACATAAATAAACAAAAATAAGCGAAACTGTAATCAAACAAAAATACAAATATACTGTTTTGTTTTGACATACAGTAAACTGTAAGAAATAAAACTTGAAAACGTATTAAGGACTTCTCCATGTGCGTACTGTACTAGTAACAACATTTTTAATTGTAATTAACGCTGTTACAAAAAAATCAAGACCTTTATAATTTGTATGATTGCACCAAAAACTTCAATTCTTAAGAACACCAAGTTTACCCGAAATGTTATAGCCATTAACTACGATTTTGCTCATTTGTTGCAATACTTGTAAACAGTAACTCGTTTTGGAAGTTTTCTTTTTTACAAGGTAATTTCTGACCGGATATTTTATTGTGATTTAAATCATGAATTTTTTACTCCAATTTAAATCAATATCAATCACTTCATGTAAATCAAAGCAACTCTGATATATATATATATATATATATATATATATATATATATATATATATATATGTACAGTACATACACATATTTATACACGTATATATGTGTGTACACACATATGTATATATGTGTATGTTTATATATATATATATATATATATATATATATATATTTATATTTATATATATACATATACATATATATATACATATATATATGTATATATATACATATATATACATATATATATGTATATATATATATATATATATATGTATATATATATATATGCGTAAAACCCACGGAAAATGAAAATATCGAGTGAATCCTGACTAGTTTCGTCATAATTCCTTTGGAAGACATACTGTATATATGAATTATATATATATATATATATATATATATATATATACATATATATATACTGTATATATATATATATATATATATATAATATATATACATATATATTTATATATATATATATATATTCATTTATATGTATATATATATATATATATATATATATATATATATATATATATATACACATACACATACATACATACATACATGTGCCAAGGCACTTCCCCCAATTTTGCGAGGTAGCCTACATCAAACAAATGAAAAAAATGGGACCTTTCCTCTCTACGCTCTTCCCAGCCTGACGAGGGACTCAGCCGAGTTCGGTTGGTACTGCTAGGGTGCCACGGGCCACCCTCCCCCGTTATCCACCACAGATGAAGCTTCAAAACGCTGAATCCCCTACTGCAGCTACCTCCGCGGTCATCAGAGGCGACCGGAGGAAGCAGCCAGGCCTACCGGAACTGCGTCACAATCGCTCGCCATTCATTCCTATTTCTAGCACGCACTCTTGCCACTCTCACATCTATCCTCCTACAGCCCTAGTTGGAAAAACTGGATACTCTAAGGCCAAGGGTTCCGACAGGGAAAAATAGCCTAGTTATTATTATTATTATTATTATTATTATCCAAGCTACAACCCTAGTTGGAAAAGCAAGATGCTATAAACCCAGGGGCTCCAACAGGGAAAAATAGCCCAGTGAGGAAAGGAAATAAGGAAATAAATAACTGAAGAGAACAAATTAACAATAAATCATTCTAAAATAAGTAACAACGTCAAAACAGACATGTCATATATAAACTATTAACAACATCAAAAACAAATATGTCATAAATAAACTATAAAAAGACTCATGTCCGCCTGGTCAACAAAAAAGCATTTGCTCCAACTTTGAACTTTTGAAGTTCTACTGATTCAACCACCCGATTAGGAAGATCATTCCACAACTTGGTAACAGCTGGAATAAAATTTCTAGAGTAAAGCGTAGTATTGAGCCTCGTGATGGAGAAGGCCTGGCTATTAGAATTAACTGCCTGTCTAGTATTACGAACAGGATAGAATTGTCCAGGGAGATCTGAATGTAAAGGATGGTCAGAGTTATGAAAAATCTTATGCAACAAGGAGATAAGGAAATAAATAAACTATATGCGAGGTAATGAACCAATAAGATAAAATATTTTAAGAATAGTAACATTAAAACAGATCTTTCTCATATAAACTATAAAGAGTCATTAAATAACTGTAGATGATATACAAGTTTTGGTAATTGTGTGATAATCAGTACGGCTAGAGCTATCACAAACATATTTACGAATGAAGTAACACTTCCATATCTCCAACAAGTGTGAAAAGAACTTCTTGCTAACCTACAGAAAATAACAAACAACTTAAAAGCTGAAATATCAGCGATATTTGTAGAAAATTAAGGAAAAAATATAAGCATTAAAGTTCATCAAGAGTGTTCTAATTTTACGAGACGAAAAAACTAAACTCGTTAGTTTAGCCTCAGGAAAATAGGAATGAGGAAGATCAAGTTTCTCATTACTCTGCTTACTGTCAAACACATCAGCCAAAAGGGTTGCCTTTTCCTTTGGACAGTGAGTGACAGAGCCATCTGGTTTAAATAAAGTGTGAACTGTCAAGTTCACACCAAAGAATGCAGATTTAAGGGTAGCCCACCACTTACGTTCATGGGATGTAACAGAAATGGCTTCTCTTATAGCTAAATTATATTCCTTTCCAGTGGAAGTATAAACTCTCTGAGCAACAGCTCTTAACTGAGTATAGTCATTCCAAGTCAAATTTTGATCTGTTACCCTTCCAAAGATGGCAGGCCTCCTGCTTCTCCAAATGAAAACATCTTCAATCACCATTGAACCATGGTTTGTCCTTCACATGGTACATTAGCGCAAAAGAAGGGATACGCTAATTGGTTTGATGACCAGATTCTCAATCAAGATGACAACTAGCTCAACACATTTGTAGTTTTGTGACCAATTCAAATGCAAAAGATCACTCAAAATGCCATTCCAGTCTGCTTGAGATTTTATATATATATATCTCACGTGCGTATAACGCATCAGGGACAGGCTGCTCAGTCTTAATTACAAACGAAATCAATACATGACCAGATGTCCCAACTGGAGAACCAACCTTACTTGTTAAGCCCTGTCCACACGATCGAGCATGCCCGACAGGCAAACAGTGATACCAGACCACAATAGTTAGTAAGAATGCGGGTTAATGACGTCAGAAGTGGGAAAACCACATACAGGGATCTGGCATCGTACAGTGTTTCCAGGTCCCTGCCATTAGTTTTCCCGCTTCTGACGTCATCAACCCTCATTTTCACTAACTATTGTGGCCTGGTATCACTGTTTGCCCGTCGGGCATGCTCGATCGTGTGGACAGGGCTTTATTACGACAGGGGAGTCAATGTATGCGAGGTCCAAGCAGTTACCAGACCTGTGACGGGCTGTGAGTATCTTCACTTATGATTACCTCACAGCCAGATTCGTAGGAAAAGTCCAAAGCTCTCAAGCCATGGCAATCAGTAGGAGAAACGGAATGTAACCACTCCCTATTGTGAGCATTAAAATCACTAACTATAAAAAAAAAGGTGACTTTCTGACGTCTTCTTGTATCTTAGCCATAATGGTAGGAAGACAATCGAAGATAGAGTAATGTATGTCTGGATTCCGGTAGATTGATCACAAATATGATTAAGTCCAAGTCTCTCTCTCTCTCTCTCTCTCTCTCTCTCTCTCTCTCTCTCTCTCTCTATATATAATATATATGTATATGTATATATATGTATATATATACATATATATATATATATATATATGTGTGTGTGTGTGTATATATATATATATATATATATATATGTATGTATATAGTTACGCTCACTGGCATGGCCAGACGTATAAGTACTCCATCTCTCTCCGCCCCTCCGGTGGGGGTAGAGAGAGTACTCATATCCTGGTGAGAGGGGTTATAATTAGGAAAGGGGGATGGGTAGGAAAAGCTAAATCTGTGTGTGATATCTATCTAGACATTTTGCCCTAATTTTTGACGGGTCACATATACTAGTAAATGTCAAGAGGCTCAGATCTTGTGACGTAAGAAATACTGAATGTCATTTTTTTTTCATTGTTCAACATTATCAATTCTCTATTTTTTATGAATCTCTTCCTGTACTTTCCATTAATCTACAGCATTTGGTTGTTGATACACAAAAGGAATACCAGGAATAACAATAATAACAACTAAAACAACAACAATTATGATAGTAACGATAGTACTTTGGTAAAAAGACCATATTTCAAGTAAACTGAATTGAAAATATTGGTTGAAGTCACTAATTATGGTTGAAAAACATATGGCATTAAAGTCAGTATTGACCCTGTTAATGGTGTCATTGTCCTCTTTCTTGATGTCATGAAAAGGTTCCTCATGATGAGATAAAATTTACTCTCGACTGTCAGAGTACTGTTGACCTCAGCGTGGTAGACCTCAGTAGTGAAGGGGTCAATGACTACTGCCTTGTCAGCTTGGCGTACTTCGATGCCCTCTTTAAAAAGGCACTCGTAAGTTACGTCTATCATCTCTTGAGTAAAAATACCACTGGGCTGAAGGACGTCATTAGTGCTAATATATTTTCACGACTAGAGTTCGACCTTCATGCACTTGTCTATCAGTCTCGACTTAGATATAAAGTGGCAAGGGAGCCCAAAGCAGAGAAATTCTATTTGGACAGGCATAGGTATTAAGTTCATAAGGTTGATGTACTTTGGTTGACACTGGGAAGAGATCTGACATAGAAAACAAGCTCCTTGCATATGCAGATGATGCTACTCTCTATACTCAATTCCATCTCTTAAATGTAGATCTGGGATGGCTGAATCCCTTAATAGAAATCCAACTAAAATTATGCTATTTTCTATGTTCAATTCCATCTCCTAAATGTAGATCTGAGGTTGCTGAATCCCTAAATAGAAATATAACTAGAATTATGCTATTTTCTATGTTCAATTCCATCTCCTAAATGTATATTTGAGGTCGCTGAATCCCTTAATAGAAAGCTAACTAAAATTATGTTTTTTTCTACGTTCAATTCCATCTCCTAAACGTAGATCTGAGGTGGCTGAATCCCTAAATAGAAATATAACTAGAATTATGCTATTTTCTATGTTCAATTCCATCTCCTAAATGTATATTTGAGATGGCTGAATCCCTTAATAGAAATCTATCTAAAATTATGCTATTTCTACGTTCAGTTCCATCTCCTAAACGTAGATCTGAGGTGGCTGAATCCCTTAACAGAAATCTAGTTAAAATTAGTGCTTGGTGTAAAGTATGGGATATGAAGTTGAACTTAGCAAGAATAGGTAAACTCTGACAAGACGTCGTGGCCAATCAGGATCGAGTACGCCAGTCCTGCGACGGACCATGATCCACCAATGAGAAACCATCTGATAATCACTTTCCTAAACATAGTGCAGAGGATGATGACTGCAAAGCGCTGTTCTATTGTATTATTTACTTTGTGAATAGATTATAAAGAGACTTAACTACTAAATCCCACAATACGATTAATGAGATACGTTGCAATTTTTGCAGAGCGAAGTAATGAAGAGTGATTAATCATAGAAAAATTTTAAAAAGTATCCTACACGATAAATGTGGCAGATGTAGTAATTACTTTTAATTAAAGATAATAATAATAATAAAAATAATAATAGTAATAATAATAATAATAATAATTATAATAATTGTCTATACTAATGATATCAATAAGTTATATCAAACTATTTGATTTATTTCAGTTAAAATATCTTATATCATAGTTTCGTTGATCCTCTCTCTCTCTCTCTCTCTCTCTCTCTCTCTCTCTCTCTCTCTCTCTCTCCTCTCTCTCTCTCTCTCTCAACAAATTTCATTTTAGGTAAGGAAAGAAATAACACATTTCACAGTTTTGATCCCAAAAAACGAGACCTAAGAAGACAATAGAAATAAAGGATCTTTTTTTCCAAAACCTACCAGGAGCGAATAATTCATAGGCGTCATTGAACCAACGAAAATTTGCTTCCACAAGTTTTGCCTAATGCGAGATAGACCGGTAATCACCGCCAGAAAAAAATCAGCGGTTTATCTCACCGTCTTTGGCGGTAGAGAAAAAATATCTCCATCTCTGAATGATTCAATGCGATGATGTTCCAGTAATTGCGCGAGGGCAATTACTCTCGCCTCGAAAGGTTACTCACGCTCATCACTCGTCGTCAGCTGTCCAATTATCGGAGGTAATTTACAGGTGCAATAACACCTGAGTGGGTAATGGGCGTTCGCTTTTATTTAGCGAAGAAATGATCTCTCATCTTATTTCGGCTTCAGGGGAAATATACAGAATTGGATGTGAGTTTCTTTGGAAGGTTACGGATCATTTAAACAACTATCTCGGTGTTCTTGTGAATTCTAATTTTCAACATCACAGTCTGAAAAATCCCTTTGTGTATCATCTTTTTTTTTTTTTTTTTTGGATTGGAAAAATAAATAATTATGTTTTAATATTCTTATAATTTTTCCAACTTTCTCCCATCGTAGTCTTAATTTCGTTATTTTCGAATATTTCACCTTTCAAGTCATCGAGTTTGTTTAAGATACAAATCGAAGTATGGATGAAATTAATTTTTATATTATTGTTATTATTATTATTATTATTATTATTATTACTACTATTATAATTATTGATATTATTATTACTCTTATTATTATTATTATTATTATTATTATTATTATTATTATTATTATCATTATTATCATCATCACCATTATTATTATTATTATTATTATTATTAGTACCGTTATTATTATTATTATTATTATTATTATTACTACTACTATTATTATTATTATCATTATCATTATCATTATCATTACTACTACTACTACTACTACTACTACTACTACTACTACTACTACTACGACTATTATTATTATTATTATTATTATTATTATTATTACTTGCTAAGCTGTAAACCTAGTTGGAAAAACAGGATGGTATAAGCCCAGGGACTGCAACAGGGAAAATAGCCTAGTGAATAAAGGAAACAAGGAAAAATGAAATATTTTAAGAATAATATCATTAAAATAAATATCTCCTATATAGACAATAAAAAAACTTTCACAAAACAAGAGGAAGAGAAATTAAATAGAATAGCGTGCCCGAGTGTATCCTCGAGCAAGAGACCTCTAACCCGAGACGGTGGAAGACAATGGTACAGAGGCTATGGCACTACCCAAGACTAGAGAACAATGGTTTAATTTTGAAGAGGAAGAAGGATAAGTTCACAATGGTTAACTATTTTATTATTCAGTGGTGACACCTAAGAGCAGCAGAAAAGGATATAGAATGACAGAATCAACTAACGTGCATGACAATCAGGGAATAAATGGTGTTGATTTTCTGCTACCTTGATTGCTCCAATGAAAAACTGTGTCGTTCAAGACCTTGTCTATTGCCATCTCTGCTTAGCTTACATTCACCAGAAGGTACAACAACAACAACAAAAACATTAAAATCAGTGAAAAGTGATGTCAATTTGTTACAGCTAATATCCCAATTAGAATATGTATCTTCAATACTCTTGTCCCTATACCATCTCTGCTTTCTTTGTAATCAACAAAAGTTACAAAAACAACAACAAAATCATGAAATCAGTAACAAATGATGTCAATTTGTTACCTTCATTATTCTAATTAAAACCTGTATCTTCAATACACTTGTCTCTACATCATCTCTGTTTTCTTTGTAATCAACGAAAGTTACAAAAACAGCAATAAAATCATGAAATCAATGACAAATGATGCCAATTTGTTACCTTCATTATTCCAAATAAAACTTGTATCTTTTAACTTGTCTCTATAACATCTCCGCTTTCTTTGCAACCAACAGAAGGTTTCACTTGATAACATACATTTCCATCAGAACACAAAATTGAAACTGGAGTGTACATTCAAAGTATCAAAGTTCACACATTAAGGATGATCCTATTCATCTTTATTCTTTATAATAACTTTCCAATCACTAGACAGTATAATAGTAAACGTAGAATCCAAAGTCTGTGATGATCGGATCGCTATTGAAACTTAGGGTCACTTTGTTGCCACTAGACGTCATAGGAGGCAATTTCAATATCCCGCTGAACGGTCCTCTGTAAATGAATGGAAAAGAATGAAAGAAAAACTAAAATTTTATCTATATAACGAATCACAAGCACCATGCGATAGATGAGCATAAAAAACGATAGAATTTAAACTATAGTCCATTTCTTTTATCGAGGCAGATTTGCACCGACTCGCAGCGGTGCCCTTTTAGCTCGGAAAAGTTTCCTGATCGCTGATTGGTTAGAATTATCTCGTCCAACCAATCAGCAATCAGGGAACTTTTCCGAACTATAAGGGCACCGCTGCAAGTCGGTGCAAAAATGCATCGCTAAAAGAAATTGACTATAATTGGTTATATGAGAGATTTGTCATACCTTGGTGAGAGGGTGTAGGCTACACGGAGAGGTACACTCGGTAACCACAATCACCGACAAATTACCTAAACTACCGTGTTATAGTTAGGGAAGGACAGAGGGGATGGATGGGTCACTCACCTATATATATATATATATATATATATATATATATATATATATATATATATATATATATATATATATATACAGGTATAGATTTATATATATATATATATATATATATATATATATATATATATATATATATATATATATATGTTTGTATGTATATGTACATGCAAATATAAATATATATATATATGTGTATATATATATATATTTATATATATATATATATTATATTTATATATCTTCGGTGAAGGCAGCAACAGCCAGTAATGAACACAAATTTCATGGTATGGATAGGGAAAGAGTAGTTCAAATTGTCCTTATTTATTATTCCCAACGTTTCGTGATTCTTAATCACATTGTCCAGGGCTAAAAATAAAACATATACAAAAGAATTAAGAAAGTTAAAATTTTTACAAATTCATTCAAAACTATAAAAAACAGTTGAAATTTAAATGAAAATTAAAAGGAAAAAAATGAATAAATAAATATATATACATCAGACAAAGTAGTGGAACCAACCTCGCAGAAGCGTAGTGAGAAACTGTATGACAACAAGAGTTAGAAAATAAACCAAAGAAAACTATGACAAATACAACTGAATAGAAGAAGCTTGGGTATTTAACGACGGAACTAGTCGTTTGATCAATATGGATTCAAGAAGAGGTAAGTCATGGTTATTTGACACTTGACCAATGATGGTAAAATCTTTGTTTTCAATATTTTGTTTGCACATTCCAGCATGAATCCGAATATTAGAATGTTCAGGGTTGGATATTCTGCAACCAGTTCGATAGCTAACACCTCTATGGGAATCAATTCTGACCTTTAACAACCTCTTGGTAGATCCTACGTAGGTCCCAGAGTTACACTTTGGGCAATTATATTTATATACCACACCAGGGGACATATAAGGACTCAATCGATCTTTGAAGTGGAAAAGATAGCCAATAGTGAGAGGGTTCTTAGGGATGAGTTTAACTTCCACAGCTGGGAAGTGTTGTTCGACAATTTCTGTAAACTTTTTCTTTAGGAAATCCTCATGAAGAAAAGGAAAACTCGTATAAAATTTTAGTTTAGGAACTTTAAGTGTTTTTGGAGTCTGAGCCAACTTGTCATTCAATAATCTATTAAGAAGTTTAAAAAATATTTTGGTGGGGAAACAGTTTTTCTTCAAATATTCACATAGATAAATAATTTCAATATGGAAAGATTCCCAACTAGAGGTCAAAAGGAATGCTCTGTGGAGAAGAGTAAAAATAGAATTAGTTTTAAAATTATAAAAACAAGAGCTATAAAAGTTTGAACCTAACCCAGTGAACGTCTTTTTTCTAAAAATCGTGGTACTAAAACCTTCTCTATTTCTATATGCATATATATATATATGTATATATTAATATATAAATACATCCATATATATAATCTGTATACCTTATATATGTATATAGACTATATATATGGATGTATTTATATATATATATATATATATATATATATATATATATATATATATACACATATACATATAAATATTGATAAAGGATCAAACTTACCCTCCCATATCAGCCCCCAAGACATCATCACGGATACTCAGGAAGTCGTATCCAGCTTCAGTCGAAAACCAGAGTACAAAGATGCCAACCTTTGAACCAGCTGCCACTTCAATGGACCATGTGCATGTGCTGCTGGATAGGTAATTATTGGGAGGCACAGCGGCCCTCACCATTCCAGATGGCTCTGTCATAGCTGGTGAAAGCAACGTCAGAATGATAGAAGTCAATCAACAAGCATTTTTAAGAAAAGTATTAGCATTAAAAGGAGGTCAACTAGCCAATTGAGTTGAAGTTGACTCTTACAAGAGCTGGCTTTTCATAACACCATCTCTCTCTCTCTCTCTCTCTCTCTCTCTCTCTCTCTCTCTCTCTGTTACTTGCACCCTACCTAGGTGATATAATCTCTCTCTCTCTCTCTCTCTCTCTCTTGTTACTTGCACCATATATAGGTGATATAATCTCTCTCTCTCTCTCTCTTGTTACTTGCACCATATATAGGTGATATAATCTCTCTCTCTCTCTCTCTCTCTCTCTCTCTCTCTCTCTGTTACTGGCACCCTATCTGGGTGATATAATATCATCTCTCTCTCTCTCTCTCTCTCTCTCTCTCTCTCTCTCTCTCTCTCTCTCTCTCTCTGTTACTTGCACCCTATCTAGGTGATATAATATCTCTCTCCCCTCTCTCTCTCTCTCTCTCTCTCTCTCTGTTACTTGCACCCTACCTAGGTGATATAATCTCTCTCTCTCTCTCTCTCTCTCTCTCTCTCTCACACACACACACACACACACATTATGTTACCTGCACCCTACCTAAGTGATATAATCTCTCTCTCTCTCTCTCTCTCTCTCTCTCTCTCTCTCTCTCTTTGTTACTTGCACCCTATCTAGGTGATATAATCTCTCTCTCTCTCTCTCTCTCTCTCTCTCTCATTCTGTTACCTGCACCCTACCTACGTGATATAATCTCTCTCTCTCTCTCTCTCTCTCTCTCTCTCTCTCTCTCTCTCTGTGTTACTTGCACCCTATCTAGGTGATATAATCTCTCTCTCTTTCTCTCTCTCTCATTCTGTTACCTGAACCCTACCTATGTGATATAATCTCCCTCTCTTTCTCTCTCTCTCTCTCTCTCTCTCTCTGTTACTTACACCCTATCTAGGTGATATAATCTCTCTCTCTCTCTCTCTCTCTCTCTCTCTCTCTCTCTCTCTCTCTCTCATTCTGTTACTTGCAACTTATCTAGGTGATATAATATCTCTCTCTCTCTCTCTCTCTCTCTCTCTCTCTCTCTCTCTCTCTCTCTCTCTCTCTCTGTTACTTGCACTCTATCTGGGTGATATATCATCTCTCTCTCTCTCTCTCTCTCTCTCTCTCTCTCTCTCTCTCTCTCTCTCATTGTTACTTGCACCATATCTGGGTGATACAATATCATCTCTCTCTCTCTCTCTCTCTCTCTCTCTCTCTCTCTCTCTCTCCTGGGAAAAATAATATATACTTGAATGTTAAATAAATGAATGAAATAGAGTGTATATTAAAATGATTGATGAAAATTATTATTATTATTATTTTTATTATTATTATTATTATTATTATTATTATTATTATTATTATTATCATTATTATTATTATTTTGTGTCCTTGCAGTGTATTTTTTTTATTTGTTTAATTATTTTAGAGGGAAAAGTAGTTTCTCTTACCTATTCCAGAACCACATCCATTCTTTGTTGGCTGGGGAACAACTGAAAAAGTAAAACATTGATAAATGTCGTCAGTTAGAAAAGACTGAAAGAGGACGGTAAACATTCTATTTATTTATCTATTTATATATATATATATATATATATATATATATATGTATGTATATATATATATATATATATATATATATATATATATATATATATATATATATACTGTATATTATACATATATTACGACCTAAACTACAACCCTAGTTGGAAGAGCATAATGCTATAAACCCAAGGGCTCCAACAAGGAAAAAGGAAACCAGGAATTATATACACTACAAGAAAAGTAATAACTATAAAAATAAGGTATTAAAAGAATAGTAACAACATTGAATTAGATATTTCATATATAAACTATAAATTCTTAAAAAAGCAAAACAAGAGACAGAGAAATAACATAGAACAGCGTGTCCAAGTATGCAATCAAGCAAAAGAACTCTAATCTAAGACAGAGGAAGACCATGGTACAAAGGCTATGGCACTACTCATGACTAGAGAACAATGGTTTGATTTTCGAGTGTCCTTCTCCTAGAAGAGCTGCTTACCATAGCTAAAGAGTAGCTTTTACCCCTACCAAGAGGAAAGTAGTCACTGAACAATTATAGTGCCGTAATTAACCCCTTGGGTGAAGAAGAATTGTTTGGTAATCTCAGTTGTCAGGTGTATGAGGACAGAGGAGATGTGTAAAGAATATGAATAAGAATAGGCCAGACTATTCGGTATATGTGTAGGCAAAGAAGAGTTGCAGCGCTCACCCACCTTCGTACTGAATTGTGAAAACCGGGATGCTGTACCAAGCCGTCGGTGTATAGGGTTATATCAATGTCGCCGCTCATCGTTGCTGGAATAGGAGTAGGAATGCTTGTGCCACATATTGGATATCTGTTGAATTTAAGATCACTTTAGGACCAGACTGGGATTATTATTATTATTATTATTATTATTATTATTATTAGCTAAACTACAACCCTAGTTTGGAAAGCAGGATGCTATAAGCAAGGTACTCCAATTGCAAAAAATAGCCATACTAGCTAAGCTACAACCCTAGTTTGAAAAACAGGATGCTAAAAGCCTAAGAGCTCCAATAGGAAAAAATAGCCATACTAGCTAAGCTACAACCCTAGTTTGAAAAACAGGATGCTAAAAGCCTAAGAGCTCCAATAGGAAAAAATAGCCATACTAGCTAAGCTACAACCCTAGTTGGAAAAGCAGGATGCTATAAGCAAGGGACTCCAATAGGAAAAAAAAAGCCATACTAGCTAAGCTACAACCCTAGTTGGAAAAACAGGATGCTATAAGCAAGGGACTCCAATAGGAAAAAAATAGCCATACTAGCTAAGCTACAACCCTAGTTGGAAAAACAGGATGCTATAAGCAAGGGACTCCAATAGGAAAAAAATAGCCATACTAGCTAAGCTACAACCCTAGTTGGAAAAGCAGCATGCTATAAGCAAGGGACTCCAATAGGAAAAAAATAGCCATACTAGCTAAGCTACAACCCTAGTTGGAAAAGCAGCATGCTATAAGCAAGGGACTCCAATAGGAAAAAAAATAGCCATACTAGCTAAGCTACAACCCTAGTTGGAAAAGCAGGATGCTATAAGCAAGGGACTCCAATAGGAAAAAAATAGCCATACTAGCTAAGCTACAACCCTAGTTGGAAAAGCAGGATGCTATAAGCAAGGGACTCCAATAGGAAAAAAATAGCCATACTAGCTAAGCTACAACCCTAGTTGGAAAAGCAGGATGCTATAAGCAAGGGACTCCAATAGGAAAAAAAAAGCCATACTAGCTAAGCTACAACCCTAGTTGGAAAAGCAGGATGCTATAAGCAAGGGACTCCAATAGGAAAAAAATAGCCATACTAGCTAAGCTACAACCCTAGTTGGAAAAGCAGGATGCTATAAGCAAGGGACTCCAATAGGAAAAAAATAGCCATACTAGCTAAGCTACAACCCTAGTTGGAAAAACAGGATGCCATAAGCAAGGGACTCCAATAGGAAAAAAATAGCCATACTAGCTAAGCTACAACCCTAGTTGGAAAAACAGGATGCCATAAGCAAGGGACTCCAATAGGTAAAAAATAGCCATACTAGCTAAGCTACAACCCTAGTTGGAAAAGCAGGATGCCATAAGCAAGGGACTCCAATAGGAAAAAAATAGCCATACTAGCTAAGCTACAACCCTAGTTGGAAAAGCAGGATGCTATAAGCAAGGGACTCCAATAGGAAAAAAATAGCCATACTAGCTAAGCTACAACCCTAGTTGGAAAAGCAGGATGCTATAAGCAAGGGACTCCAATAGGAAAAAAATAGCCATACTAGCTAAGCTACAACCCTAGTTGGAAAAGCAGGATGCTATAAGCAAGGGACTCCAATAGGAAAAAAATAGCCATACTAGCTAAGCTACAACCCTAGTTGGAAAAACAGGATGCCATAAGCAAGGGACTCCAATAGGTAAAAAATAGCCATACTAGCTAAGCTACAACCCTAGTTGGAAAAGCAGGATGCTATAAGCAAGGGACTCCAATAGGAAAAAAAAAGCCATACTAGCTAAGCTACAACCCTAGTTGGAAAAGCAGGATGCCATAAGCAAGGGACTTCAATAAGAAAAAATAGCCATACTAGCTAAGCTACAACCCTAGTTGGAAAAACAGGATGCTATAAGCAAGGGACTCCAATAGGAAAAAAAAAGCCATACTAGCTAAGCTACAACCCTAGTTGGAAAAGCAGGATGCTATAAGCAAGGGACTCCAATAGGAAAAAAATAGCCATACTAGCTAAGCTACAACCCTAGTTGGAAAAGCAGGATGCCATAAGCAAGGGACTCCAATAAGAAAAAATAGCCATACTAGCTAAGCTACAACCCTAGTTGGAAAAGCAGGATGCTATAAG
The DNA here is from genome assembly GCF_036898095.1 of Palaemon carinicauda. NCBI lineage: Eukaryota > Metazoa > Arthropoda > Malacostraca > Decapoda > Palaemonidae > Palaemon > Palaemon carinicauda. The sequence continues at coordinate 28,851,013 of NC_090761.1, forward strand.
CAAGGGACTTCAATAAGAAAAAATAGCCATACTAGCTAAGCTACAACCCTAGTTGGAAAAGCAGGATGCCATAAGCAAGGGACTCCAATAAGAAAAAATAGCCATACTAGCTAAGCTACAACCCTAGTTGGAAAAGCAGGATGCTATAAGCAAGGGACTTCAATAAGAAAAAATAGCCATACTAGCTAAGCTACAACCCTAGTTGGAAAAGCAGGATGCCATAAGCAAGGGACTCCAATAAGAAAAAATAGCCATACTAGCTAAGCTACAACCCTAGTTGGAAAAGCAGGATGCTATAAGCAAGGGACTTCAATAAGAAAAAATAGCCATACTAGCTAAGCTACAACCCTAGTTGGAAAAGCAGGATGCCATAAGCAAGGGACTCCAATAAGAAAAAATAGCCATACTAGCTAAGCTACAACCCTAGTTGGAAAAGCAGGATGCTATAAGCAAGGGACTTCAATAAGAAAAAATAGCCATACTAGCTAAGCTACAACCCTAGTTGGAAAAGCAGGATGCCATAAGCAAGGGACTCCAATAAGAAAAAATAGCCATACTAGCTAAGCTACAACCCTAGTTGGAAAAGCAGGATGCCATAAGCAAGGGACTTCAATAAGAAAAAATAGCCATACTAGCTAAGCTACAACCCTAGTTGGAAAAACAGGATGCTATAAGCAAGGGACTCCAATAGGAAAAAAAAAGCCATACTAGCTAAGCTACAACCCTAGTTGGAAAAGCAGGATGCTATAAGCAAGGGACTCCAATAGGAAAAAAATAGCCATACTAGCTAAGCTACAACCCTAGTTGGAAAAGCAGGATGCCATAAGCAAGGGACTCCAATAAGAAAAAATAGCCATACTAGCTAAGCTACAACCCTAGTTGGAAAAGCAGGATGCCATAAGCAAGGGACTCCAATAAGAAAAAATAGCCATACTAGCTAAGCTACAACCCTAGTTGGAAAAGCAGGATGCCATAAGCAAGGGACTCCAATAGGAAAAAAATAGCCATACTAGCTAAGCTACAACCCTAGTTGGAAAAACAGGATGCTATAAGCAAGGGACTCCAATAGGAAAAAAAAAGCCATACTAGCTAAGCTACAACCCTAGTTGGAAAAACAGGATGCTATAAGCAAGGGACTCCAATAGGAAAAAAAAGCCATACTAGCTAAGCTACAACCCTAGTTGGAAAAGCAGGATGCTATAAGCAAGGGACTCCAATAGGAAAAAAATAGCCATACTAGCTAAGCTACAACCCTAGTTGGAAAAGCAGGATGCCATAAGCAAGGGACTCCAATAAGAAAAAATAGCCATACTAGCTAAGCTACAACCCTAGTTGGAAAAGCAGGATGCCATAAGCAAGGGACTCCAATAAGAAAAAATAGCCATACTAGCTAAGCTACAACCCTAGTTGGAAAAGCAGGATGCCATAAGCAAGGGACTCCAATAAGAAAAAATAGCCATACTAGCTAAGCTACAACCCTAGTTGGAAAAGCAGGATGCCATAAGCAAGGGACTCCAATAGGAAAAAATAGCCATACTAGCTAAGCTACAACCCTAGTTGGAAAAACAGGATGCCATAAGCAAGGGACTCCAATAGGTAAAAAATAGCCATACTAGCTAAGCTACAACCCTAGTTGGAAAAGCAGGATGCCATAAGCAAGGGACTCCAATAGGTAAAAAATAGCCATACTAGCTAAGCTACAACCCTAGTTGGAAAAACAGGATGCCATAAGCAAGGGACTCCAATAAGAAAAAATAGCCATACTAGCTAAGCTACAACCCTAGTTGGAAAAGCAGGATGCTATAAGCAAGGGACTTCAATAAGAAAAAATAGCCATACTAGCTAAGCTACAACCCTAGTTGGAAAAGCAGGATGCCATAAGCAAGGGACTCCAATAAGAAAAAATAGCCATACTAGCTAAGCTACAACCCTAGTTGGAAAAGCAGGATGCCATAAGCAAGGGACTTCAATAGGAAAAAAATAGCCATACTAGCTAAGCTACAACCCTAGTTGGAAAAGCAGGATGCCATAAGCAAGGGACTTCAATAGGAAAAAAATAGCCATACTAGCTAAGCTACAACCCTAGTTGGAAAAGCAGGATGCCATAAGCAAGGGACTCCAATAGGAAAAAAATAGCCATACTAGCTAAGCTACAACCCTAGTTGGAAAAGCAAGATGCTATAAGCAAGGGACTCCAATAGGAAAAAAATAGCCATACTAGCTAAGCTACAACCCTAGTTGGAAAAGCAGGATGCTATAAGCAAGGGACTCCAATAGGAAAAAAATAGCCATACTAGCTAAGCTACAACCCTAGTTGGAAAAGCAGGATGCTATAAGCAAGGGACTCCAATAGGAAAAAAATAGCCATACTAGCTAAGCTACAACCCTAGTTGGAAAAGCAGGATGCTATAAGCAAGGGACTCCAATAGGAAAAAAATAGCCATACTAGCTAAGCTACAACCCTAGTTGGAAAAGCAGGATGCTATAAGCAAGGGACTCCAATAGGAAAAAAATAGCCATACTAGCTAAGCTACAACCCTAGTTGGAAAAGCAGGATGCTATAAGCAAGGGACTCCAATAGGAAAAAAATAGCCATACTAGCTAAGCTACAACCCTAGTTGGAAAAGCAGGATGCCATAAGCAAGGGACTCCAATAGGAAAAAAATAGCCATACTAGCTAAGCTACAACCCTAGTTGGAAAAGCAGGATGCCATAAGCAAGGGACTTCAATAGGAAAAAAATAGCCATACTAGCTAAGCTACAACCCTAGTTGGAAAAGCAGGATGCCATAAGCAAGGGACTCAATAGGAAAAAAATAGCCATACTAGCTAAGCTACAACCCTAGTTGGAAAAGCAGGATGCCATAAGCAAGGGACTTCAATAGGAAAAAAATAGCCATACTAGCTAAGCTACAACCCTAGTTGGAAAAGCAGGATGCCATAAGCAAGGGACTCAATAGGAAAAAAATAGCCATACTAGCTAAGCTACAACCCTAGTTGGAAAAGCAGGATGCCATAAGCAAGGGACTCCAATAGGAAAAAAATAGCCATACTAGCTAAGCTACAACCCTAGTTGGAAAAGCAGGATGCTATAAGCAAGGGACTCCAATAGGAAAAAAATAGCCATACTAGCTAAGCTACAACCCTAGTTGGAAAAGCAGGATGCTATAAGCAAGGGACTCCAATAGGAAAAAAATAGCCATACTAGCTAAGCTACAACCCTAGTTGGAAAAGCAGGATGCTATAAGCAAGGGACTCCAATAGGAAAAAAATAGCCATACTAGCTAAGCTACAACCCTAGTTGGAAAAGCAGGATGCCATAAGCAAGGGACTTCAATAGGAAAAAATAGCCATACTAGCTAAGCTACAACCCTAGTTGGAAAAGCAGGATGCCATAAGCAAGGGACTTCAATAGGAAAAAAATAGCCATACTAGCTAAGCTACAACCCTAGTTGGAAAAGCAGGATGCTATAAGCAAGGAATTCCAATAGGTAAAAAAATAGCCATACTAGCTAAGCTACAACCCTAGTTGGAAAAGCAGGATGCTATAAGCAAGGAATTCCAATAGGTAAAAAATAGCCATACTAGCTAAGCTACAACCCTAGTTGGAAAAGCAGGATGCTATAAGCAAGGGACTCCAATAGGAAAAAAATAGCCATACTAGCTAAGCTACAACCCTAGTTGGAAAAGCAGGATGCTATAAGCAAGGGACTCCAATAGGAAAAAAATAGCCATACTAGCTAAGCTACAACCCTAGTTGGAAAAGCAGGATGCTATAAGCAAGGGACTCCAATAGGAAAAAAATAGCCATACTAGCTAAGCTACAACCCTAGTTGGAAAAGCAGGATGCTATAAGCAAGGGACTCCAATAGGAAAAAAATAGCCATACTAGCTAAGCTACAACCCTAGTTGGAAAAGCAGGATGCCATAAGCAAGGGACTCCAATAGGTAAAAAATAGCCATACTAGCTAAGCTACAACCCTAGTTGGAAAAGCAGGATGCCATAAGCAAGGGACTCCAATAGGTAAAAAATAGCCATACTAGCTAAGCTACAACCCTAGTTGGAAAAGCAGGATGCCATAAGCAAGGGACTCCAATAGGAAAAAAATAGCCATACTAGCTAAGCTACAACCCTAGTTGGAAAAGCAGGATGCCATAAGCAAGGGACTCCAATAGGAAAAAAATAGCCATACTAGCTAAGCTACAACCCTAGTTGGAAAAGCAGGATGCTATAAGCAAGGGACTCCAATAGGAAAAAAATAGCCATACTAGCTAAGCTACAACCCTAGTTGGAAAAGCAAGATGCTATAAGCAAGGAATTCCAATAGGAAAAAATAGCCATACTAGCTAAGCTACAACCCTAGTTGGAAAAGCAAGATGCTATAAGCAAGGAATTCCAATAGGAAAAAATAGCCATACTAGCTAAGCTACAACCCTAGTTGGAAAAGCAGGATGCTATAAGCAAGGCTTCCAATAGGAAAAAATAGCCATACTAGCTAAGCTACAACCCTGGTTTGAAAAGCAGGATGCTATAAGCACAATGGCTCCAATATCAAAAAATAGCCCTTACTAGCTAAGCTACAACCCTGTTGAAAAGTAGGATGCTATAAGCACAAGGGCTCAATAAAAAAATAGCCTACTAGCTAAGCTACAACCCTAGTTCGTAAAATCAGGATGCCATAAGGCCAAGGGCTCCAACAGGGAAAAATAGCCCAGGTGAGGAAAGGAAACAAGGAAATAAATAAAATATAATAGAAGTGATGAACAATAAAAATAAGATATCTTAAGAACACTGATGCACCAAGATTGTAATATTTAATCCCAAGGGAAGCTATATAAAGAAAGATGTAGAGCATAGTTAAGATAAAAAAAAAATCAATGCCAATTAATTTCTTGGTCCTATTAAGGTACTAAAATTAATCAACAATATAATTTGGGACTAATGAAATCTTCAAGCCAAATTACATCCTCAGTAATATCCTCAATACTTTAGTTTAGAGCAGTGGTTCCCAACCTGGGGGAAATTTCTCCCTGGGGGGAAATTTGAAGCTACCAGGGGGGAAATAATTACACTACCTACTAACTAAAAAAATATCAGGTGACAAAGCTAGCCCTGATATTGATACACTGGTGCACAAGAAGCAGCCTCAACCTTCTCACTAATTCAATTTTGAAGTAGAAGAATAAACAAGTCTTTTTATTTTGCTACTCGCCGCTCTCCATATACTGATAAACAAATAGTTACAGAGTAAAATGGATAGAGAGCGGTTAGTAACAACCAACCTCATAGCTCTATGGCTATGTGGTTAGTTGTTACTAACCGCTCTCTATCCATTTTACTCTGTAACTATTTGTTCATCATTATATTTGTATAATGAAAAAATAAATTAGTAAGTCGTCACAGTGTGTTTCAACAACTCTTTCCCTCATACACATGAAGGGGGAAATCGGGAGGGTTGCACTGGGTGCATTGGGGAAATGACGGGTAAAGTTGGGAACCACTGGTTTAGAGGTTTAAAGCTCGTCATGAATGGCAGATGCAAGTGACAGTGACATTGCCCCATCGAGCAGGACAATGCCCTAGAGACTGACCATATATACATATGATCATTCCTCCCTCTCCACCCAAGCTAGGACCAACAAGGGCCCGGTGATGTCTGCTGATCACTCAGCAGATAGACCTATAGGTTCCCCCAACCCCCCCCCCCCCCCCATCCATAGCTAACAAGGATGATGAAGTTACAGCGAGTTTGAGCGGGACTTGAACTCCAGTCTAGCGATCACCAGTTAGGGACGTTACCACATCGGCCACCACAAACCTTAAATAGTTGGCACTATCTCAGAGTCCAATCCAAGAGGCAATGTAGACATAATTATTATTATTATTATTATTATTATTATTATTATTATTATTACTAGCTAAGCTACAACCCTAGTCGGAAAAGCAAAATGCTATAAGCCCAAGGGCTCCAATAGGAAAAATAGCTCAGTGAGGAAAGGAAATAAGGAAATAGATAAATGATGAGAACAAATTAAAAATAAATCATTCTGACATAAGTAACAAATTTAATAATGTGAAAATTGGCTGTTCTTTTGGGCTTGTCAGTTTCTGATACTTAGAGAATAGAAAATTGTATTTACTTTTTTCTAACAATGCCGTAATAGAATTAATTAAACTTTGCGTAAGATTGTAAATTTGAATTCAAATGGAAATTCTATGCACAAACATTTGGTAAGCAACCTATATCTGGACTGTTTTGAAAACAGAATCTTAGATAACATCGTAGCTGATAATGTAAAATGGGTTCGACATATTGTGTGATCATGAAATGAAACTTTAGATATTTCTTATTGATTGAATTGATTGGTACCGTCAATACTATGATAGATTCAAGTTTAGTGTAAACAGAAAGCCAACAAATGTCTCTGCAAATGTACATTTACATTCAAATCAAAGTGATTCAGTTAAGAAATCTGTATTTACCCAGAAAATTGTATTAGATGATGCATTAAGAACAACAAAAAGACATCCTTTTTTTAAAAATATAGAAAAACCCCAAATATACATTTAGGAGATGGAATTGAGGCCAAGAGAGTAGCATCATCTACATATGCAACAAGCTTGTTCTCTAGGCCAAACCACATGTGTATACAGCATGAGAAGTAATGGGACAAGAACACTATTATTATTGTTATTATTATTATTATTGTTATTATTATTATTATTATTATTATTATTATTATTATTAGCTAAGCTACAACCCTAGTTGGAAAAGCAGGATGCTATAAGCCCAAGGGCTCCAGCAGGGATAATAGCCCAGTGAGAAAAGAAAATAAGGAAATAAATAAACTACAACAGAAATAATTAGCAATTAATATGAAATATTTTAAGAACAGTATTAACATTAAAGTAGATTTTTCATATTCAAACTAAAAAGAAAGAAAAGAAAAACAAGAGGAAGAGAAATAAGATAGAACTGCGTGCTGAGTATACCCTCAAGCAAGAAAACTCCAACCCAAGACTGAGGAAGACTATAGTACAGAGGCTATGGCACTATCCAAGACTAGAGAAGAATGGTTTTATTTTGTAGTATCCTCTTAGAAGAGCTGCTTACCATAGCTAAAGAGTCCTTTCTACCCTTTACGAGGAGGAAAGTACTGCTCAGTGAAAACTTACGAAGTTTACTTACCCAGTCACAGGAAACTGAGTAAATTCATAGTCTAGGATTGTAATTTGTGCACAATTACAACATGTTCCGAGGTCAAATGCTGTAAAGGTCATCTTCACCATCATTCCGACGCCAAAGTTCATTCTCCATGTACAGGTCATCCCAAAGTTCAGAATGTTTTTGGCAGTAATTTCTCCAGTTGTCTCTGAAATAACTAGATACCCATAATTAAAACTTTGTAGAAGCTGTAACGCATTCTGTAAGGATTTCCATTTTGCATACGAGATTTTTTTAAACATTTTAAGTAAGATCTAATTTTGCTGCAGTGGACATGTTCGTTAGACTTACCTTCTAGTGCAGGATCACAAGCATATGCTTCCAAACCTGAAA